>NW_022732572.1:194189-273081 GCF_011630105.1 Anneissia japonica
GGTTTTCCAAAGACACCCACTGCCCAAACCTCTTAATGAGACCTAGTTAATATGTAGAGCATCATGTGTATATATTGGCCTTGTGAAAGAGATTGCCATTTATAAAATAATTATGTCAGTGATGATGATAATTATTGGAAATTCTTGGCCCATATACCTAAGTGAATAAAAAAAAATAGGTTACCCTTCCCCTCCCGATCCTAGATATAGTGAAATAGTGAATTTATTCATTTTCACATGATATTCAAACCCAATATCTTCTATGTCGGCAATGGATCTTGCATTCTACATGAAAATCTGATCAAATATACAGTTCATTGGAAAGTTCTGGTTTGGGTTTTATTCAACACTTTCTGTAACTTCAATATTATTGTTCGATTTTAATCCACACAGCCCATCCACAAGGATGTGCTGCCTTCAGTCTGTCTCTTATACACATCTAGATGTGTATAAGAGACAGCGTTAGACTCTCAACCAGCAATCAACAGGGTACGCTGGGCACACTCTGGCTACCAAATAGCGGCTGGTGACGCTGACGGCCGTATATGGATATACGATGTAGGAGAGGTACATTTTGAAAACTTTTAACAATGATATTGTCTATATATTGTTTTTGTAGTGAAACAAATTCTTGTTACTGCCATGAGATTCACTACATATGTTGTATTCAGCTCAAATATCTTGTAATATTGCTTTGGTTATTTCTTACTGTTGTGTGATTGTGTTGTTTTATGTTCTACGTTTCACCTTTTTGAGTTGAATGGACGAGCAGTTAATGCAGGGGTGCCACAACCTACAGCCATAATATTGGTGTTGGTTCTCGGATAAGGACTATAAACCATAGGCCCAGTGTACACAATTGCCTCATGTGCGCTTTAAAGACCCAGTATATCTGTGGAGACGAGTAGGGAGTTACCCCAGTGTACTTGTCCATACAGCTCCTGTTACTTGCATTAATGGACCATTAGGTCCTTTGCAGGATGTATCTACGTAAGCATAAACAATATAATAAATTTTGGGGTTTTTTTTCAGAGTTTCGCAACTCCGCGAATGGACGAATGGTCAAGATTTGTCCGGACATTAACAGACATCAAAGCAAATGCTGCGGATATAGAGGCAGACAGTCTAATGCGGTGAAACCACCACCTCTCATCTAACCTATGTTCCATGTGCATGTTTGTAAACTTAATTCTGTGGCTTGATTGTTCACATTTATTTAACACTTGCAGTAAAACTTAATGTGCAACTTTCAAGACTTATCAGTGTTGCTAAGTCTGTTGAGCATTTACAGTAAAAATGGGCTAATGTCCATTCAAAATGCATTCAACCATATTTTATTTATTTATCCACAAAACATATTTATGTTGTAAAAACAAGATTATTCAGTTTTACTGTAATAATAAAAAGCATAAGGATTTAATGCATAATATTGTGGATTTTACAAAATTGCATTGTATTATGTATTAAGAGGCCATATGTAAATTTGCTATTAAATTACCTATGTTTTCATGAGAAAGCAGAATCTGTCGGTTTCACATCTCAAGCACACAAAACGTTAGAATAGTTCTGTGTATAATCACACGTTTACTTCAAAGTGGGCTGATCCAAGTCAGTAAATTGTTATATGTAACAGTTATAATAATAATTTCAGAAAATTGTTATTATGCACATTAAAAAGTAAAGTGTAGATTTATGCCATTTGCTAGTTAAGGATTACACATTTCTTAAATACAGTAATAACTTAGACAAATTTTGTTTTAAACAGTCAAACAAAAAATTGTTAATACTGTATCTGATATGTTAGAGCGCCCCCATGTGCTAGAATATCAGTACCAACAGTTGAGATCAATATATGAATGAAATTTTGAAATCTTATCGTACATTTATGAGTTAGTGTTCCCGGTTTTATACCTCAATAAGCCTTAAGAGTTTGTGCTTAAAATTTATTTGATCCCTGTGGGATACATTTTTATGATTTGACCTGTGGCTCAGTGCTTAAGATGCTTGCCTTCCAATCCTGGTGTCCTGAGTTTTCCAAAGACACCCACTGCCCAAACCTCTTAATGAGACCTAGTTAATATGTAGAGCATCATGTGTATATATTGGCCTTGTGAAAGAGATTGCCATTTATAAAATAATTATGTCAGTGATGATGATAATTATTGGAAATTCTTGGCCCATATACCTAAGTGAATAAAAAAAAATAGGTTACCCTTCCCCTCCCGATCCTAGATATAGTGAAATAGTGAATTTATTCATTTTCACATGATATTCAAACCCAATATCTTCTATGTCGGCAATGGATCTTGCATTCTACATGAAAATCTGATCAAATATACAGTTCATTGGAAAGTTCTGGTTTGGGTTTTATTCAACACTTTCTGTAACTTCAATATTATTGTTCGATTTTAATCCACACAGCCCATCCACAAGGATGTGCTGCCTTCAGTGAATCCACACAGTTAATCCACACAGCCCTCCTACAAGGATGTGCTGCCTTCAGTTTTGTTTATGTGGGATGGCAGTTTGTTTTGGTATAAATTGAATTATTGAATATCTGTCTCTTATACACATCTAGATGTGTATAAGAGACAGGTCTAGAGTAAGTCTATAGTTTGTTTATTAATTTTAGAATTCACCATCACTTTCATTTTTTTTTTCATTTTTAAACACTTTTACCATATACGGTACTTTATTAATGAACAGTTTTTATTTGTGATTTTATCAATTTGTTTTCTGTTGCAAATTTTTTTTTTAAATACTTTTACTTTACTGCACTGCTTTTGGAACTAAGCCCTAAGCTCTGTACACAACATATATAGGCATGATGATGTCATATCACAGCCAATTATGGGCATATCACACCCAATTATGGGCATATCACAGTTATTTTTGTCTGTCAGTCTGCCAGACAATGTTTGATCGCATTTCGGTGAAGTGGAGTGTTGTCCGACTTCCAGCTGACTTGCAAACATACATGCTTCGTCTCATCAGTTCTAAAGCAGGTGCTATACTATCAAGTCTGATTATAAGCTCTCTGTAAGTGTGACTATGAGGATGGTGGTGTTGATGATGGTGATGAAAATAAGTAAAAGTAAGTGAAAGTAAGTAAGTAAGTAAGTAAATAAATAATTAAATTAATTAATTCACATAATAATGCGGAAATTGCTACATGTACACCCGGCAGGTGGAAAACGGCGCCGCGAGCACCCCTACTAGGGATGGATACGTGCGCCTAACAAAATGACATTATTATTATTATTATTAAATAGTTTAGTTATTACTTGATACAAGCACTAGCATATGATAGCTACCTTCTACTGTAGGCAATTTGCCTAGTAAATCTATTTCATAGGCTGTGTTGGTGAAATAATATTTTTAAGTGTACTGATGTTTCAATGCAGACTGAGCATTGTTGATAGGCTATCTTCATTCAACCCATAGCTGAATCAAGAAAATGAGTCAAATTATAAGGATATTATACTATTTTACTTGTTCTTACAGAGACTACACTTTCATTCTCCTCACTTTAAATGGCTCAGTCAAATCATCAGATCATTCAATATTATTTTACTTTATATTCATTAATTAAGTCCTCTTCAGAGGCTCTTCCCTGAAGGCAGCTCAGTCTTTCTCAAAGTATCAGAAGTTTAAACATCCGACCATTGAATACTTAAACTTATCTTTCTAGATCAATATATTTTACACTGTTTTTCCAATAATTATTGTAGGTTTATCTAGGCTCCTTACAGACAACCGAAATCATCAATGGGTTCTGTTTTTCCTATAGATACTTGGTACTGTTGCACCTCATTGTTCCAGGATTATTAACCCAAACTACCTTATTAATTGCCAATGCAAAACATTAGTTATGGTAGCAATGTATCATTTAAATATATCAGAGGGGGCGGATATCCAGTACCCTTGATACATTTAAGTAGATAAGCGTAGATAAGCAAGCAACCACCAGAATCAATCCGTTGATAATAATTTGGTTGTGTAAATAGTCTTTTTTTAAATTTTGTACAAATAATAATTGACCTCCAAATGGATGTTATATCATTTTACATATTTGGATCCTAAAGTACTGTGTGCACCCTGAACCATGGTTATATCTGGTCCCTTCTATTACATCAAGTTGCTTTCCCCTATAAAATGCAGGGTTTAGTGAGATATCTTTAAATTTGCTATCCTCTTTTCTAAGAAGCAAGATTCCCAAACCCCACTTCTAACATTTTAACACAGCACCCCAATACACTTTTTCAAATCTGGATAATGCCCTGATTTATGTGGCAATCATATATCTACATGGTAAAAAATATGAGGCCTATAATATTAGGTAGGCCTGTATCACTATAGTTAAAGGGGTCATACTAATACAACCCATCCAGTTAGCTCAAAATATCAATATGTAGCTTATCACAGTGCTTTGTACCTATTGGTGCCGTACTGTGTATATACCGAGGTTTCTCTAATCAGACCTTATCAGCTCCTATCCCCCATATCTGATGACTCTATACTAAATATTCTAACCCTTGTTTTCTGAACTCTGTGGATTGGTTCTTTGCGAACCTTGAGGCCTAAGCGCTCAAAGTTTCTTGGCTGTTGCAACAGAATATATAGAATTTTACAGCATCATGATCATAAGAATCATTATTTTTTCTGTCCTTGCTGGGTGTGGTAAGTTAAGTTTTTATATTTTTTTCAGTCATATGCTCATTTGCTTAAATTTTGTAGGCATTAAATACTATCTAAATGAATATAATTATGTAAAAACAATTGTTGATTGTAAGTTAAGTGAAAAATAAATGCACTTAAAATATTATTACAATATTGTATTATGGCTAAGATTTCTCGACCTTGCCTTTTGTTTGCCATTGTTATGAATCCTGTTGTCGAAGTTTTTTTTTTCTTGTCCAGTATGTAGCCAAGGATGCGGAAAAGATTGGCAACAATTTGGGAACACATGTTACTTTGCATCCCAAGCATTGGTACCATGGAGTACGGCTCGAGACACGTGCAAGGACATGGATGCTGACTTGGCAATTATCAGGAACAACGAGGCAAATGTTAGTATAATGAAATTAATCTTTTTATCTCCATATTTTTTCATTAGTTCTGAACGTAAAATACAGTTGAAAACATAAACATAAACACAAGAAAGGGAAAATATATGTGCCAACAGTAGGCCACTATTTCTATACAACATTGTTTACCAATTAAAATAGAAATTTAACATTTACATACTTCTAAAACTTTTAAAAGTCTGCAATAAATATATTGATTTCTCATGTACAGTTGACAGTATTCAGAAACATGCTTAAATTAATTGGGAGGCAATACATTTTTTCAGCCACAATTGTGTCCCAAAATCCTTCCCAAATTTTAATTATTTTTATAACTTTTTGTACATGTTATAATTTTAATTTTAATTTTATTCAGTGCTACAAATGCCATCAAGGGCCAATACTGTATCCTAGAAAATTATATTTCACAAAAGCCCATAATATAATATATATTCAGTGTTATTTTGCTTTTGTTATTTATTATTGATATTGCATTCTATTCAGCATTATATTCAGAGGCGGATTTATGGTTGTGGGGGGGGGGAGTCAGCCCAGGCCCCCCCCCCCTAAATTGTTCAAAATTTTAAACAAAATGGAGATTTATTAAAATTTTAAGCCTGAGAGTGCAATTTCCAGCCATCTAGAGGTGCCATAATCACAATTTTATTTTACTAACTATGGTAGGGCTGAGGTGGTATAGATCCTCCATCTGAAAGTACCTCCCCAGGCCCCCTCTATTTTGATTTCTGGATCCGCAACTGCTATTGTAAATGCTGTGAGATCTCACAGAATAATTCTCACAGAATAATTCTGCTGTAAAACATGACTTTCATAACTTGTTTTGCAAAACCACTTCTTGCAAATAATGATTATTTCGAATGAAGTTCAATGAACAAATATAAAATTCATTCAATTTTATTGAAATATAAATATTCATCAACATATAAGTACTGTATAAAATTTTCACCTAAAAGCTATTCTGATGAATGGAAAATAAATAAATTACCTTTCTGCAGCAATTTTTGCAAGATCTTCTTGGGTTTACTCGAAAATTGTACTGGATAGGTCTTCAGGACAAAAAGGGAGAGGGCAACTTCCTCTGGGTGGACAACACTCCTCTAGATCCCACAAAAGCGTAAGTAAGCCTAGAACTTCTTTAACATTATATAATTCAATTCAAATATATTTATTTATTTATCTGCAATATAATATATCTTAAACTATACTGACTTAAGCCAAAAACTCATGTAATATTTTAAAAATGCAATTCTGTATTTGAATTGATTATTTATTTTACATAAATAAGTTGTAGACATCAGTAATTGATAAAATAATTAGTACAGTTCTGTTAAGTGAATCAAATAACACCAATCGTGGCGAGGACTGTGAAGAACTTAACACAGAACCTTGAACAATATCATGCTGAGCCAGCGGTTGCACCTGCCCTCCTCCTACACCCCACTGGCACCACCCCTGTGTTGAGCTACATAAATAGTTGATGACCCTTGTGTACTTTTAAGATAAAGAGATATGACAAAACTGGTATTGACATTAGTTGAGGACAATTTTCAGCAGATTCCAGATTTTCATTGATGGTTGTTTCTGTACGCACATTTTTATCCATATGCTTTTTTATTATACATTACTTTGTCTACATTTGGCTATAATCATTGTGTTCTAATTAAAGTAATTGGTTGCCAGGAGAGCCTAATGATTATCGTAGAGGTGAAGATTGTGGAGAGATAAACACAAAAAAGAATGGCCAGTGGAATGATGAAACTTGTGTTACTCCACAACCGTATATTTGCTCCAAAAACTGTAAGTTTCAATTAATAATTTAGCAGAAATTTTAAGAGTTTGTTTCCAATTTGTTTTTTTGTAGAGAATGTAAGCATCTACTATATTATCTGTAATCATTTACTTCTTGCCTTACTGTTTTTGCTTCATATTTTGCCTAATCATTGGGGAGTCCAGATATTCTCTCATACATGTGATAGCACTCTTTAAATATATTCTTCTCTCTATATTAACATTTTATATTTGGAGATGAAAAAAGTGGATTATTTAATTTTGAGTAGAGTTGAATAGCTTGGTGGTTAAGGTGCTTGCTTTCCAGTCCAATGTTCTGGGTTCAATTCCTGTCATGGTAATACAACTTTTTTCACACCAAAAGTGAAAACAACAACTAAATATGAATGAACATAATATTGTTATAACATAGATGTGGATGTTGAATGTGATGAGAACAATGGCTGGATCAACTATAACAACAAGTGCTACCTTTGGAGAAGTGTTGAGCTTCAGACCTGGACAGAGGCTGAAACTTTCTGCACATTACTCAATGGAAACCTTGTTAGCATCGGTTCACAAGATGAACAGAACTTTGTGAATGATATTCTCCAGCAGTTCAAGGGTACAGGGATGTGGATAGGTTTGACAGATAGGGTAAGCATCAATGTTTTTTTAGCATATTTATATTCATTATTGGAATAAATATATAAATTAGGTAAAATCATCAAATGATTGAATTTATATGGATGAATTATATTTATTATTAGGTTTATTTATTTATATGTGTTTGTGTATTGGTATATGTATTTGTTATATTTACTTACATAATTACTTATATTTGATTTATTGGAATAATAAATATTTAATAAATAAATAAATAAATGATTAAAGATATACTAATTGTGGTAGAATGAGTGAACCAATCAATAAATTAATCAACCAATCATTCAATTGGTAACTATATGTACAGGCCAATGTAAATTTGAAAATGTATATAATATTATTTATATCCAGTATATGATGAGATTAGAAAAATGAACCCCATTTTCAAAGTACTGTATATATTATATAATAAGAATTGTCATTAATATGTGCACTGCATTCTTTGTGGTTTTTCACAACAGGAGTCTATTGCTGGTTCATTCTACTGGACTGATAGGAGCCCTACAGACTATTTAAAATGGGATGACAACCAGCCTGATACAAGGTAGCTATACATTCTACGTCAATGATATCACCTTCACTTCATATGTTGTCAACACCTTTGCCATTACTGCCATCATACATTATCAACATTATTATCATATAAAAGTTACTAAGAGTGAATATATTTTGTATAAGGGCCTTCATCTTGGGTTAGATAAGTTATTCTCATAAATTATTTATTTACTACATGTTCTTGATTTAGGTACTTTGATGGTGGTGGAGATTGTGTACAGATACAAAGCTATGATAGTTCAAGTGATGGCTTGTGGGTGACTGCTCCTTGTTACCAGGCAAAAAACTACATGTGTGAAGCTAAAGAAGGTAAGATTCAGATTAAATTTTATTTCGAACTTGGAAATAGCAGTGAGTACTTTAAGCTTCAGTAGTTCCATTGTATTTAGATGTTGATGAAATAAGGCAGTGGCGGATTCAAGGTGGAGGGGCCCCAGTCGGCCCAGAGTCCCCCTTAATTTTTCAAAATTGTACCAGGTACAAATAGTCTTTTGTCACACACTGGTTGCTTCTGTTTCTGTTTTAGGAGCCTGCTCTGCTGGATGGAAATACTACAATGGACAGTGTTACCAATGCGACATGAATAAGAGGAGATGGGCTGATGCAAAGAGTTTCTGTGAGGCCCAGGGTGGCTACTTAGCTACAATCACCAGGTACTTATCTGTTAAGATAATACTAATGTTATTATAATAATTATAATTTATTATTTTTATTATGGTTTTTGTTGTTATTAGTATCCTCATTATTATTATTTTTTTTATTCATACAATATAATTATTAGTAATTGTTACTTCAAGAATAATATTTTTTTATAGTGCATCTGGATGCCTTTTACTTTCTGTAAATGTAAGTTGTTGATGTTGACCCTTGACATGTTGTCATTACAGCGAAGGAGAAAATCTCTTTATTGCAACTCTGTTTACTGAATTCTGGATGAATGTGAGACATAATGTCTGGTTTGGGCTATCAGGTAATGACAGTGTTGTGTCTAAGTTGTGAAACAAAGTATTAAGTGTGGGGGAACTCACAGGGAAGATAAGGCGATATGAGGGGATTTTGAGTATTTTGTTTTAGGTACATCAAAAGGAAAAGGAAACGTTAGGAAGAACATGTAAAAGAATACCCTAATTTATTAATGAAATAATTATTTATTTAGAGAAAGCAGCTTAGGTCAGTCGGCTAATCTGGTGGCAGCCACTGTGTTAGTGCTGAACCGTGGAGATCTCCCAAGTCCCTGGTTCAATTCCCATCGCTGTCTCTCCTTGTGTTTCAGCTAGAGGGCTGAAATACAAGTTACAATGGCGCACCTTCTTTCGGATGAGACGTTTAGGCCGTTGGTCCCGTGTGCATTTATGGTCTTGTGCAAATTAAAGAATGCAATACAGTAAACTCTTCGGAAAAGAGTAGGGGATTGTCTCCCGGTGTAATCATCACCATAAGGACCCCACTGGAAATAAGTATTCTTCTAGACTTTCGTGGGCTATCCTTGGTGTTTACACCAAATAAATCCAACCAATCCAACCTTTGTCTTTTTATTACTTCATCAATTTCATCATAATGTTTATGAATTTTTATCATAAATTTTATGAATATATTATAATGTTATAAATTTTATAGTATTGTCTTGCCTTAAACTTTGTCCTTGGTCAATGTTTGCTTGCTTTTTAACTTCTTAATTTTTAATGTTAGATTAGGTTCAGTTGTATAAAACAATTTTACTACATCCAGGTCTTCTGTCTCATCTCATAAAGGTCTTTTTTATCTTTTATCCACTTCTGGATATTTTTATAGTTTTATTTGGGAACTGATTTGATGATGAATGATGAAAGGATTGAATTGAAATTGTTCAATTACCAACCATTGTATATTGATATTGATACCATACTTTGACAGACCCTCAAAAGCCTGCCCTGTCTGTAGCTAGTCTGGGATTTTTTTTATTAAGTGCAAAATAAGTTTTATTTTGTGATCTACTTCTCACTGACATACTTTCTTCCTTATTTTCTGCAGATTCAAAGCAAGATGGAAATTTCCAGTGGGTCCAGGATGTTGACTTAGGATACACCAGTTGGAACATTGACAACCCAACAGATCGACCAAACCAGGTGGACTGTGGTAGCATAAACACAGGTATACAATGAAAAGTCGGGGGCAGTCTTAAGCCGTTGTGAGATATTCCCCAATGCAAGACATTGTGTCTGTGTTTAACTGACGCAGACCTGACGCGAGAACAAATTGCATTGGGTTACGTTGTACGACGCTGTCTGAATTGATCTTAACATTCACAAAATATATGCTGAAATATGCCCATACAAAAATATATGGCACAGGTATTAACAAACTATGTTGCCAAATCATTCCATTCTGGTCGGTAAACAGTCAGTTTTAATGCTTTGGTTTCTGTTTTGTAATTTTTATTTACTTTCTACATTCAGGAAATAATGCTGCACTTTGGAATACCATTGATTGTAACTATGAGCAAGCATTCATTTGTAAAATCCAAGCAGGAAGAGCAGTGACGAACCTTGTAGCAGATGAAGGTAAGATGTCACAAGAGCTGAGGCAGCACTTGTAGAGATCGGTACTGTAGTCATTGTATTGGAGCAGAACCATCAAATACTTGGATCTCTGGTTTAGTACAATCTTATTGTCTGAAATGTTTATTCTGACATTAAAATTATACATTGATTGGTTGATCATTGATTGATTGATTGATTTTACATCAAAGATGACAGAGTTTGATATTGATTAGGTGGAAGTGTGGTGGCACAGTATGTAAGGAGACTGATGCTCATCACACTGCTTGTGTCCTTGGGCAAGGCACTATATCTGCATTTGCCTCTCTTCACCCAGAGTAATGGGTGCTAGGTAGGAGATGAATGGTTCGGAATGAAATTAGTAGTGCTGATTACACGAATAACTAGGAATACTCCCCAGGAAGCAGAGAAGGTTGCACGGTGTGTATGATTGATTCTGTATCCAGTGACAAGGAAAAAAGCATGCGAGTCTCTGGTAAAGAGCGCTATATCAATTCTATATTTAATTAATGATGATGATGATGGTTAAATTTAGAATAAAATTTATTTGATTTATTTTCGAAAACAAAAATTTATTTTTATAATTTCAATGAATTTCAATGGTATTTTTTTTTTGTGTGTTTTCGTTCCAATCTATCACAGGTGTTCACTCCTGCACAGGTGATTGGCAGGCACATGGTAGTTATTGCTACCTTTTCAAACCCACTGACTTTCAACGTTATTGGGATGCAGAGGGTTTATGTGCCAAAGAAGGTGGAACATTAGTGACAATTACCAGCCAAGAGGAGCAAGATTTTATCTCGGGTATGGCAACCTTTCTTAAGCCCTGACAAGCAGTGGTGGCTCCAGGATATAATTTATTGGGGGGGGGGGGCGCTAAGATGTCCGACTGGGTTATAGGTGTAACTATAGCATGCAGCGTTATCTGAGGGCTGAACACCAGAACCAGGGGTGGGTTAGGGAGGGGGGTGTCCCCTCCAAAAACAAGATTTATTTAAAATTGGGACTTCTAGATGGCTGGAAATGACTGGGATGGGAAAACTAGGCCTATTTTTTTTTTGGTCCGACTGCCCGACAAGCTTTGGCCGATGGGGGGGGGGCTTGAGCAGACCGATGGTGGGCTTAAGCCGCCCGCTGGCGCCGCCATTGCTGACAAAAGACCATGAAATTTTATGCGACAAAAACATGCGACATGCCTAAATATGGTCATGACGCCATTGTTTTTTGTTCCCAAAGAATCAATTGTATAAAGATGCATGCTATGAAGCATTAAAAAAAAATAACATTTACTAAATTGTTATTAAGAGGACCCATGAGAATTAACTCACCATGTTTATAGTGGATGGATTAACCATTATAATAGACATATTAAAGTAAATAAACAATATTGTATATTATCAGCATTTCTCATTAACCTGTGTTTGCACTCAGCCATGTGAGTTTGTTTATTTTTCAGTCCGTGCAGATATTTTGAGGGCCGAGATGTGGATTGGTCTTCACGACACTGCAACAAAAGGAAAATTTGAATGGATTGATGGGTCATCAGTAAGGATTTATTAAATTTGTTGTAAACTGAAGAATTTGATTTGCTCGATACCTTGGCAGCAACATTATTCACAGTTGTTATGTTGAAAACATTCGGTTGGCTTGAGTGTCTTGTGTGAAAATGCAAAAGATTAAGTATACAATTTTGGTGGTAAAGTGTGGAAAACCATTTTTCTCAAAACATCATTTTAATTAAGTGTTAAATGTTATACAGTAGGAATACTTTGAAGTGTTTAGGATATAATGAAATGTTAATTACTGTACTAATAAGTATTATATGTAGAATAGTCTATATTTAAAAAGAAATTAGTTTTTATGTTTTTATGTAGATCTGTTCTGTGGAATTTTATTGTATATGTGCAAGATGTATGTTTAGATTTTTAAATCAAGAGTACAATTTATATTAAAATAATTGGAAATGTGTTTGAATCTTATGCAAAGCTACTTCAAAAAAACGTTTAGATTTCGCCTCTTTCTTCACTATATTTTACTCATATTTTTTGTTACTATGTCTTTTACTCAAATTCTCTTTGGCAGTTATCATTTACAAACTGGGCCCCTGGTGAACCAAACGAGGCTGGATCAGGTGAGGACTGTGTCAGCCTAGTCAGTAGATATTCCAGAGTAGGAATGTGGAATGATTTGTCATGTGACCGACACCAGCCGTACATATGTAAACGTCCATATGGTAAGTCAAGTGTGTTGTCAGTATCAAGTTATGGTATAGATAGGTGTACATACTAAGCAAGTATTGACAATGTTGGGAAATAACTTGAAGAAGCCATTATTAGTTATTACATTAAGAGAACTTACGCATGAATAGTAGAAGTTATGGTAAGCAAATAGGCAGGTGTCCTGCAGAAGTGTTTGGTGAAAAAAGTTGTGAAACAGGAGCCCACTAGAATGGAAGGCTCCAATCAATAATAGTGATTGTTTCAACACTACTGTACTTCAATTTTTATAACACATGTATCATTTCAAATAAATGTTTAATGCATTTGTGATAAAAGAAAAAAAGAAAACGACAGGATATAGAAAAATCAAACATAAACATGTATAAGAAAAAAAAATGAAAATAAATATGAATTTTGTTGTTTTGTAGATAGTGGCGGTGGTCCTATAATTCCAGTAACAGAGCCAGCCGCCAGGAAAACAAAAGCACCAAGTGAGTAAAAAACATCAAATAGCAAAACAAAAATAATGAAATACCGAGTTATACTGTTGGAATAATTCTTTTTAACTTTCTTATCACAGGTGAATCTCTTACAGGGGGCGCTATTGCAGGCATTACAGTTGGATTTGTATGTGTTCTTGTGCTGGTTTCAATTATGACGGTTATTTTTGTGCGAAAAAATGAGCAAAGAAAGCTTGCAATAAGTTCTCCGTCTAATACCCGAGATCAAACGCAATTTAAATTGTAGTTATATTTTAAAGAGTTACGTTTTTATAAATAAAATTAAATAAATAAAATGGTATAAATCCGCAATGATAGGCTACCTACTTGCACTTGATTCTTGTAAACATTCATTTGTAACAAATATAAATCAAATTAATTAATGACAGACAAAGTGTTATCCTATGAACTTTAAATATATATATATATATATTTGTATATATATATACAATATATATATATAATATACAAATGTTTTATAATTTTATCTGAAATAAAGCTGTCTACTATAATTATGTATATACAATTATAATTTTAAGAAAACTAATTTAGATTTTTGTTGATGTAATAAAATACTTCTTTAGATATCATGATCATTTTGTTTTTTTTTATTCTAACATTCGTCTGTAAATATAGTGATGCTGTACAGTAAAGTAATATGAACAAGAAAATTGATGAATATTAATTTTGATTATTAATGTAGAAATTCATGATGATTGCTATGTGACAGATGCGTGTGATCATACTTAATTTAAGGGGGTTTTCCCACATCACAACGTACAAAAGTAGGTAGAAGGTGGTGGTGATGGTATTGATGATGATGATGATAACGTTGATGATAATAATAATAATAATAATAATAATAATAATAATAATAATAATAATAATAATAATAATGTTATTATACTCCAATTAACCATATTATTTAGGCAAGATGATTTTTTTCATCATTCTCTTTGTATAGAAGGTTTCATCTCTAGTATTAAGGAGATATTTTGGAACTGCTTGACCGTGTATACATTTGGAAAGTGATACTATATCGGTAGCCAATTGAGGTTCCAGATAAATGGAATGAATGTGACACAAGTCAGTTGAAAAATCAATAATGTCAGAGGCGTATCTGAAAGGGGGAGGGGCGATCGAGAGACAACACTACCCTAGGAGGCTCCGGGGAATTCCCTCGGAAAATTGTTGTTTCATAGACGCCCGTAAATGTTCTCTCAGTTGTTTTGGGCGATGAAGTGTGATGCCGGGGCGTGAATAATTGTGATAACATTTATCATATCCAAACTCAATTATCTGTGAATTTAACCTATTTTGTATAATGTGGTGTTCGTAACCATTATTCCTCTATCACACAGTGATTGAGCCTCATTGGGTCAGCAGTCTATTTATCTACATAATACTATCAAGAGATGTGATAAGCGATATAACAGGGGCACACCGTGTGGGTATCGGCCTCCAGTGGACCACTTTGCTATTCTTTATTAAAATCAATTCTTTTATATCTTGCAATCGTAGGTCTATAATTAATGGTGAACCTAAAGGACGAAAAAAATAAAATTAAACTTAATAAACTCAAAGAAACTACAACGAAACCGTTTATAATACAACGCAAATACTACTCCATCACCCATCGCTAATTCCCTCCACTGGCCGGAGTTTCAGGCAGATTGGGCCCCCTTCAATCCGCCTCTGGCTAGTACCATGCACAATTAAAAACGAATTGTGAATCGAATACCTGAAATATCAGGTACTGTAATAATTCAATGTATAAATTAAATTAATTGGTTTATACAAAAAATCTCCAGATTCAGATAGAACACAAGGTCAAAGAATTTGGACCGCAACGTGTCAATGATTAACAAGAGTATATTTAGTTCTGCTGTTGATATGTTTGAAAGTTCACATCCAGCTAGTGTCTAGATTTGCCCCCTCTTATCTTAATGTGTCTTGTTTATCTATAGTGGTAGCAACCCCAACCCCGTACTAGGTTCGTCTTTGCTCCGTGTTTATATATCCAATGGTGAACATTCTGTAGCAAACGAGCACAAATACAAGAAGATGATCATCAGGTTACTGATTCTCTCATCACTCCTTTTTGGGGGTATGTATTATATTTTAAATGATATTCATATTTTGTAAACCATTCATATACTGCATATTGCCTGTGTTAGAAGTTTGAACGATTCAGTTAAAACATTTTCTTTCGAAAGGATAAGAAATAAATACAGATAAAAAAAATACAATAGTTTTTGCTAATTTACAGATATTTTTACCACCGAAAATAGTCTTTCTGACAGAAATTAAGGATTGTTGTGGTGTATAATAAGAATCGGTAAACTAATAAGTGGTGAAAAAATATATAATTATATAATTATAAATATAATTTTCAACTAAACGCTAGTAATTTACTTAAATATATCTATACAAATTCATCGAGTCAGTAATCTATTTTATATTTCAAGTATATGCAATAGGCAGTAAGGTTGAATATGTTGCATATTATCTTGAAAAGCAAGTAACGACTGAAAGAGAAATAGTAAAGCTTCCAGTAAGTCACAGATCGAAAACATTTTTCTTATAGCACTCTATTTAAAAACATTCTCTGACTTATCGTTTTTAGATTGAACGCATACTGGAAGACAAGCCTCGTTTAATGAAAAGAACTCGTTTAAAGACGCGTTTAAATAAACGCGAATAGAAACTTCTTTGAATGTTGAGAATAAATATTGTTTATTATGTTTTTAATTACGCATATATTTACAGTATTAGGTTTATTGCTAATCATAACATACTAGGCCTCGTTTAAAGACTGAAATAAACGCGAATAGAAACTTCTTGGAATGTTGCGAATGAATATTGTTTATTATTGTTTTACCCATATATTTACAGTATTAGGTTTTTACTATTTATAAAATACTAGGCCTAGTAAAGTGTAAATTAATTCACAGACGAATGAATGTGAATAAGACGTAGACATATACGTAAAACATTTTATAACGCTGGTGGCATCATTTGGTCCTCCTTATAGGGTACTTTTTGACTGTCAACTATATACGAACTCATGGTTTATATTTTTACTACCTGAAATCGGCTTTCTGACAAAAATTAATGATGCACGTTATATAATTTTCTAGCATTCAATATTATTATTTTCTTTTTGGGTTTTTTTCCCATCTGAGAAAAAGAATTTCAATACATCGCCTTATACGTATTAGGATTATTTCTATTCAGAAGTTATCGGGTTGTTTTTCTTATTTAATTTCTTCCTACTCCAAGTATTGAGTTTATTAAACATAAACGTATACAAACAAATGTTGTAAACCTTATAAATCCTATAAAGTTGTAAAAAATTATTGTAGCGGATGTTTGTCAGCAAATTGTCCTAGAGTACATTTCATCCCTTCAACTAATCTGATAAGATACAATTGCATATCACTACTTTAAATAGGCCTATCTGTGCAGGTTAATGTAAGACATCTGGGCATGCGTGGTCGACAAGGATAGTTAGGCCTGGGTATCTAGCATCATTAGGATTTTTTTCATTTACCTATTAGTGTTCAATGAAACCCTTAATTGAATGAGCCCCGTTTATTGAACAAATACTTGACGAGAATATATGGTTGATGAGGGCCACATCAGTGGCAGAAATATGAAATAGGCCTAGGCCTACTATTTATATACAAGGATTGAAAGTAGATTTGCGGAACCTACATTTAATAAAATATAATTAAACAAGTAATGAAAAGGCAGCACTCTCAGACTAACTTTGAAGGTGTAATTTTATTAGACACGAGCTTTCGCTGGCAGTCAATGCTAGCTTCATCAGGTGTATATTTTCGATAGCTGCTTCTATCATTATCAACGTTTAAATAAGTCAACCTCAACGTTAAATTCAGTCAACCTTCCATGATTGTACATCGGAGTCTTTTTATTGATTTTACATTTTCATTTGCTTTGCAAATCCATTCTTCAATACATTTATATAATTTTTAATCGTTAATTCAACATTAAAGTTATATATCTGTCTCTTATACACATCTAGATGTGTATAAGAGACAGGTATTGTAAAATTTCTGGATATGAACGTGGTGTTGTTATACTGTCTGTTAGGTTGAGTTCTAAATATTCAAAATTGTAATACTTTCCATCCTCATTCAACAAAAATCAATTATTCTTTCTTTTTCTTGGCCGGCCATCAGTAATGAGTCAGCAGTGTGGACAAGGTTGGAAGCAATATGGGGACACGTGTTACCTGATAAGATCCGATCGAAGGTGGTGGGATGAGGCAAGAAAAAACTGTCAAAATCAACAAGCAGATCTTGCTATTATTGCGTCAACAGACGTCAACGTGAGTTATATTTACACTGTTTAAGTAAAAATTTGAGTAATAGCAAATTGTGCATTGACATTTTTTTTATTTGAACTAATTACAGACAATTGAGAAACAAACCAAACAGCTTTACTTGCGACTACTGCGATTTTTTTTTCTGAATTTTGCCCTATGAGGAGCAAGAACATAACTTATCTTGCTTTATGTTTTGTGAGACTAAATGCATTGTCTAGGCGTACTGAAAACAGCTGAGATTTAAGTAATTCGATTCACATCAGAACAGTTTAAACACCTAACGCAAACGCAAACAATTTGTGTCTATACTGCGTCAACGCGTCTAAATTGCCCTGTGAACCAAGTTATGTAACCTATCAATTGACCAATCAGAACATTAATAATTTCTCCTCGCACTTACACTCCTTTTTTAGCAAGTGCGTATGCCAGAGCAACCGGTGTTTGCATGTAAGAATGGTAACAGCATTTTTTCGTATGTGGCGTGGCGGAATATTGATTGTGATTTTCATCTAAACCTTGTTATTTTTTCTTGTTTAGGACTTTCTAAAAGGCTTAATAAAAGATACAAGCAAGTATTACTGGATAGGGTTACACGACACCTCGAATGAGGGCAACTTCATGTGGGTGGACGGTACACCGTTGGATAATTCTCAAGCGTAAGTATCAATAATTGCTAAATTCTTACATAATGATTCATCCTCTTTCTTCTTTAAACATTCATCATTTGGAATATTTATCTATCTCTTATTCACACGACATCCAATCACATTTTCCCTAATCATATTAAATTTACAAATTTTTAGTGTTATGTATTTCCATTTGTCATTCATATTATATTTATTTATTCCATAATTTGTTTCTACGTTTTTATATATTTTACAAGCCATGCAGTAGTCTTGTTTCTATGACAAACCCGAACTCAAATTAGATACCCAAACCGACGATGATCTGGTTATATGTAGCGCTCCTCAAGGAAGGAGAAATCACTTATTTTTGCATTGTTAGAGTTGCCTATCCATTATACAGTACCGGTAGTGCATTACAAGTTTGTAAACCTAAACATTTGCTGTTTATATTCTGTACCAAGGAGTTGGAAACCAGGCGAACCTAATGGATCTGGCCTAGGCGGTGAAGATTGCGTAGAATTGAGAGACAATGGCCAGTGGAACGATGAAAACTGCCAGCTACCACAACCATATATATGTTCAAGAAAGCAGAGTAAGTCCTCAATATGCACACAAAGGATTTCCAAAGGATTCAGTAGCGCCGAGTGTCGAATTTAATTTTTTTTTTTTTTTTTTTAAAGTGAAATTGATTCCGGATCTGGTTGAGCTTAAGTCAGGCTCTAGATGAAAATTTCTTTTTTAGATATGTTGTAGAACTGATTTTTCTAAGACAAAAAAAGCATATTTGACAAAAATGAAATGCAGGTTTTTGAATTGAATATTTAGACTGGGGAAAAGGTGGTTATACCCCTTTTTATGTATATAGGCACATCATGACTACAATGGGCGACAACAGTTGTTTGTCAAAGAAAATGAGGACGCTAACCAATGGGGATTATTCATAAGCACCTGTACCGTAGAGTATATTATGCCGTATTGTAAGAAAACTATTGCAAGCAAGGGGATTATTCATAAGCGCCTGTACCGTAGAGTAGCCTATGTTATGCCGTATTATGTATGTGGTGATGGCGGGTGGTGGTAGTGTTGACAATGATTATAAGGATGATGATGACGGCGATGATGATAATCATGATGATTGATAATGAATATTGATGATTATGGTGAATTTGATCCTACATTATATAATATAAATGATTGAAAGACTTATTGGTTTTGTTTGTTTTTTTATTTTTATTTATTTTTTTTTTTTTTTTTTGTATTTTTGTTTCTATGAAATTAACATAATTTATTGAAATCTGGAAATTAATTTATTCTTCATGTATGATCTTTTGATATAGATGTTGTAATAAAATGCGACGAATCTAATGGCTGGTCAAACCACAATGGTCAGTGCTACTTATTAGTTGACGAGCAACGATCGTGGAGTGATGCGGCTAGCGAATGTTCACTTGTAGGTGGACAGTTAGTTAAAGTTGAGTCACAGGACACTCAGGATTATTTAAATGTATTGACGTCACGTTATCGACGCACATATTGGATAGGGTTGACAAATTTGGTAAGTAGATACCAACAACGTGGGTTTCGTTTGTCTGATTTTACGTCTAGACGGTCGGTCAACGGGTAGCCTACATGATGGCTTAGCATAGAGCGTACTCTCTTCCGGAGTATGGTGAATATTAGGATGAACGTGGCATGAAACATGCCACTTAATTGTGTATCAATTATAACATTACAGTAATAAAACGGAAAAATCGTCTCGTCTTATATATTATGTACAAGAAACAACGTCGTCTGTTCCTGTTTATATAGCCTATATAGGCCTAGACTATATAGTATTGATTGTGTATTTTATTCGTTTTAGAATGGCAATACAGCTGCAGATTACCAATGGAGTGACGGCGCATCGCTTGGTTCCTATAACAACTGGGCTGTGGGTCAGCCGGATAACAAGTGAGCATTTCAATAAATCGTTGTCAATACTACTAGTTTATGTGGCAAATGTCATATACCAATAGGCCTATACGAAAAAAAAAAATCATCGGGGTATTTTGTTTGTCACAAACAGTGTGGAAAAGGAAATATATTTTATATTTTATGAAAATAACGAAATAAATTTCCTTGTCCATGTCGCTGTTTTTTAAATTGTATATTTTTCCGTGTAGTCGGGCGTTTTAAGTATTGTCGGGCGGGTAACCGGACGTGCGAACAAGCATTGGCCACCGGGAACTAAAATTTATCAAAGTAGTATGAACTATAGAGGGCGGAAATCTTCATTGTGTTTTTATGGGGGTTTTTTTTTCAGATATTATGGATCTGGAGGAGATTGTGCTGAGGTTCTTGATACACTTACTGGTGCTGTCGGTAAATGGAGTACTGCATCATGTTCACAAACGTTATATTTTATTTGCCAAAGAGATGAAGGTATTTTAACCATTTTTTTTTTCATTTGTTTTGAGATGGACTGCAGAGGCCAGCCCGGCCGCACTGCACTGGTGCATTGTTGTTATGACTGGGTCCTTGGGACGGTTCAGTGGTGTAATAATAGCGACAGTCTTGCTAGGCCTAAGCTAGCCTTGAGACATTTGAAAATTGGTTAGCTTACAAGTAGGCTAGTACTAGGCATGTGACTATTTTGTTCTAATTTAATGTTTAAAAACTGTCCTGTAATAATTTCTTTTTACATTAAAATATGAATACAGCAGAGCACGCCCATACGCAATTCAGCTCAATGACGCTGCAAGTTAAGGGTTATTCTCCTACCCTTACCTCCTACTTTTAACTTTGCCAGGTACGTGTGCTTCTGGCTGGAGGCTTTTTGATGGAAATTGTTACCAGATCAACGCAAACACAAAGAAAACTTGGACTGATGCCAAACACTACTGTGAAGCCGAGGGTGGATATATTACCTCGATATTGTCGTAAGTTTTGGACCATTCTACCTTCAAGTTTTCAGTGTATCTGGTAGGCTATGCTGCATCTTTTTAGCATGCCTATTAGCATATTTGTGGGTAATAACATGGGAAGAGTTGAGTACGCAAATGTGGTAAAACATAGCTGGGTAATAAAGTCATATTTCAGACCTGGCTACAGTACCGATATTTTGACTTAGGATGACACAAACATTTTCTGTTCGGCTGAAGCTTGTTAATCCAATTTCTTTCAAACCATTTATTTTCACCTTATAGCCACCCCTGATTTTCACGTATAGTCAGTAGAAAAGATTACGTATGCACTTTAATTTTAATTTTTGTTTCCAATAATGCTTTAGTGATCGTGAGAATGAATATATTGCCAGTCAGTTTCCAGAACTACAGAAGGCTGGGATTACAGACATCTGGTTTGGAATGTCAGGTGTGTTTATAAAAATAATAGTTTATTATTATAGTAATACAAATAATAATCATTGAAATATTTTATTGAATGTTTGGATTTTTCATTGTTTAAAAAAAAATTTATGTTCCTGTGTGATCAGATGTGGCAAGCGATGGAAATTTTGTGTGGTCTGAGGGCAGTGCAATTACCGTCACCCATTGGAACCCGGGGGAGCCTAACAATGTCAAAGGTCAGACAGATTGTGGAAGTATTTACACAGGTATGTTCACTCTTTTGTGTTTCCCATTGTCTATTGTAATAATTATTTAAAATTATAATTGATTGTTAATTGTATGATTTGATGATATATGATTTTAGAAAGACCTTCGCTATTAGCTTTAGCTATTTGTTCTCTCCTCATCTGTGGGACGCAATATTATTTGTATTATATGCCTGAATTATTAATAAAAAGAAAAACAATATGATAACAAATTTATTAATTTATACAAAATAAAAACCAACAAGCTGAATCGTGAGCACTCTGGAAGTTGTTGTTGTGATTGTAAATGAAAGGATGCTCATACTGTGTAGTACAAGAAAATTAAAATTTTATTTATTAAACTGATTTATTTGAATTTCTAAATATGAATAAAGTTGTTTATATTATTGTTTTTAATGATAGATAATACTGATGCAGCTTGGGATACTAAGAATTGCTATGTACTTCAAGCATTCATTTGCAAGATCAAAGCAGGTTTGTTTATTTAAAGCCAAATATTATGTGAAGCTTTGCATGGCAATAACATAATCATTAAACTTTTGGTACACTATGTAATTTAAAGCCAATCAACAAAATAACTGTTGTATATGCAACTAATTCATTAAATGTTGGTTAATTGTACAAAGGTACAAAGGGATCAATGTTTTTGTAAGTGTGTGATGGGTGGGAGGTGGGGTGATTAAGATAAACATTTATTGACCTTTAATCTATTTAAGAATAATTTCAAAAATTGTCATTTCCAGGAGCACCAGTACAGTCTATACCTCCTTCTAAAAGTAAGTTAATTGATCTCTATAATAATAATAATTTTATCAATAATTAATATATATTTATTAATAATGTATCAATATATTACTTCCGAAATATTGAAATCTATGCCTAGATTTGAGATATGTGCAAATTTAAGATTTTTATAACTTTTTTCATACAATCTTGTCGGTTAATAAATCTGTATATACTGGACCCATATTTTTTTCTAAGTTATTTTTTACTGTATCATTTTATGAATATTATTGTAATTAATCTATGAATTTGAGATATTCTCAATTGTTTATATTTTGACTGGTAATTTATTGTAGTTTAAATGTAGTTTAAGGTTTTTATAATATTTTCATTATTAATTTTGCAATCTAATTATTTAAATTAACTTGTATATAATCGATAATAATTGTAATATTATTCTAAATTTATATTTTTTTATTCTATTTGTATCCTTAATGTAAAGCGCATTTGAACATGAGTACTCATGAAAAGGGCGCTATAAAAATTGGGTAAATAAACAAATCTCTATCATTTAGATGTCATAGAACTGATACCTTTGTAATTACTTTGAAATTAATATTTTTCTTATTTTTGTCATCTGTTTTATACTTCAGCTATTGGAAGTTGTTCTCCTAACTGGGCTTTGTTTGGTGATAGTTGTTATTATTTTGGGACAAACCCGAAGACTTGGACTGCTGCCAAAACAACATGTGAAAGCATGCAGGCATCCCTGACCAGCATCTTATCATCTGATGAACAGTCATTCTTATCAGGTAATTGGAATTATTTGGAATTATCCTCAGGGATAGACAGAAGATTTTGAGAATTTATCATTTGATAATATATTTCTACTCAGGAAATCCAAACTCATTATTAACTCTCTGCTACCGTAACCTATGTTCACTTGTATTCAGTAACATAGTATTTTGACACGGCACAAATTCATGTTGATAACATCGACTAAAGCTCGCAGTAAGTTTACATCAAATTGCACTTGGTTTATAATCAATTAAACAGTTCTACAATGTATTCATTGAGTTCCAATTATGCCATTTTTTTCTTACCAGTGCGAGCAGATGTTGCTAAGGATAACATGTGGATTGGCCTACACGATAGTAATGGTGAAGGCACCTTCGAGTGGACTGATTCATCAGCAGTAAGTTGTTGTCTATTTACTTACCTCTGCATATATTTTTTTTGTGAAAACAAGTAATAACAAATACCAAATTAAGTTTTTAAAAAACTAGTGATAATTTTAATGTTCTCATTATTGTAATTTAATATTGCAATTCGGCCCTTAGTCATGATTAGTTACAAATTGAATTGTTTTCTGAATTATGTGTTTTTTGAACATGTTACCCCATCAGTAAACGACTAAATAGATATCTAATTCAAATGCTGAGGTATCCCTAAATGTTTGTAACAGTGCAGTTCATTATTTGATATTATCACATCATTCCACCTTTAGTCCTGGGTATTTTGGTTCTACACAGCAAAAATAATTGGGTTTTTTTTTAAGGTGTCTTTCACTAACTGGGCACCTGGTGAGCCTAACAATGTCGGCAACGAGGATTGTGTTCATCTTGAGATCAACTACTACAAGGTTGGAATGTGGAATGATCTGACTTGTGACAGGGAAGAGAGCTGGGTCTGCAAAAAACCAAAAAGTGTGTTTAGTTCTGTCTTGTTACTAAAGAATCTTCATGTATATTCAAACATAAAATATCTTGACTAATTAACTTGATAATCATCATCTAATAGCATTGTAAAAATATAATATAAAAACAATAAAAAAAAAAAAGAGGAGCCACACACGCATTTATTTATTTTTTGTTATTTACTTTTATTTATTTATTTGTTTGTTTATTTGTTTATTTATTATAATATTTAACCAGGATGACACAATCAGTCGGAAAGACTGATTTCCCTTTGGGGCCCTGGCAGCAAAGTTAAAATTGAAAATGGTTATTAACTTTGATAAACAGTGCCTTGTTTCATTAAAAGAAAATGGTGATAGAAAGTTAATCCAGTATCACACTCATAAACTACCAACACCAATACTGATTTTTGTAACTTTAGTTTAAATTTTGTTCAGTTAGCAATGAATGAATAAATTTCATAAGTGTATCAAATACTTTGTTATATGTTAATTGCTATTGTATACTTGTTTATAATCGTTGTTAAATGTTTTATATTTTCCTTGGTTACAGTTGATGATGGCACTGTAAACACACAGACTCCACTTCCAACTGGTAAGCTCTCAATTTGCTAGTAATTAGAATAATGGTTTACAGTATACAAAATATAGGATGATGGTAATGTTGATGGTGATAATGATGGCAACTATAATTGTGATAATGATGACAGTTATTATGTTGATAATAAATTACAGTATAATAATATAATAATAATGCCCAAGCCCAACCAACTCAAAAAGAACTAGGTCTGGCTTTTTCTTTGGCAAAGCAATTCTTTTTTTTCAGGGATCTCACAAAATACTTTCATGATGCTAAAACAAGAACAAATTTGATACCATTTCACAGGCCAGTATTTACCAAAGCATATAGAACTGAAATAAAAAATTCTCATTGGCATTGATGGTATTGAATCCCATGTATTACATTTTTTGAAAGGTGCATTTGACACTCGTTGCGGTATCGACTGGGTCTACGATAGTTCATCGGGCAAATGTTATATTCTACGACCATCAGACTACAAAGACTGGGCCGGCGCAAGAGAGCAATGCCTCATAGAGGGCGCTGACCTTGTCAGTATTACATCATATGAAGAAGAAAATTTCCTTATATGTAAGTCAGTGGAGATATCTCCTACCTTTCATTCTGAACATTATATTTTGTTCTATAGAGTTTTACCTGATAACAATGACCAGTGAAGCATTTTGTTTAATATTAATGCCAGGATATGCTTTGTACTAAATAATAATATCTTCAACATAACTGTTTATAGGACCAATGTTTGGTTTTGTATAGTAGTGTCTTCTTTATTCCGTATCAGAAAAGGTTTTTCTTGATGTGAGTGATAGAAATTTATCTTGTATTTTCTTGTTAACTCTTTTTTTATTAGCTCTTCTGAGAGGGATTACTGAGCCAACCATGTGGATAGGTGCCAATGATCTAAATCTTGAAGGGGGCTGGGAGTGGAGTGACGGTATGCCTTTTGTATATTTCAACTGGAAGAGTGGTATGTACCTTTTGAATTTATTCAATTTCAAAAATAAGAAAGCTAGTAACTGTTACTACGAGCGTGGAGAACAAATCATATATGTATTAGAGTATACTTCACAATAGGCCTATTTATTGTTTAGTTATTTATTATTCCACTCTCACCAAATTAGGTCTATGTCAATCTTATAATTTTAAACCTAAAATAAAAAACAAACTAGCATGAAACCTATCTATTTTATCAGAATTTAAACTTATTTGAACATAAATTCTGATCTTTTGATTATACCCCATGGTCATATTCAAGAAGGCTAGATTAAAATCAAATAACTCATTTTAACTCCTGAACGACCTATAAAACTTATTTTCTGTTTATTGGTAGAATCAAATGATTATAACTTTAACAGGTCTTTAACTATAAATATCTTAAAAACATACTCTGTATTTTTTATATTATAGGCCTAGTTTGAAATAAATTAGTTTACTATTTCCAAGATGCACATTCTATTAAATTTCTTGCCAATGTTAAAATGTATATTCATGTTACTTGTTGGTATACATACATTATATACATTGCTGCATTTTTTTTGTCAGGTGAACCCAACAATGATGGGCGGTTTGCAGGTGGAGAGAACTGTGGGGAATTGATCGTGAATCAAGGTGTTTGGAATGATCACAAATGTGAAAAGAATTTCATCGGGTACATCTGCGAGAAGGATCGTAAGCCACGTTATTGCCTAAGCTTATCTGTCCCAAAATCTAAAAATATATCTAGGCTATATTTTTAAAGAGAAGTTAAAAATAATTATTATTGAATTGGATACATAAGTCATGTTTGTGAGCTAAGTGGTTACTGTTAACGGTGAAAATGCAAGGGGATAGTATACAAATGGTGAAATCTATTGTCCCCAAGGTGATGTGGATACCATAGCCTTCTACATAGCCTACGGTCTCCACATCACCGAGGGGCTATAGATTCCACTATTCCCCAAATCTAGAGCAGTCAATATTTGTTTTATATACCTCATACATAGATTCTACGAACCCTAAAAAAAAGTAATAAAAAAGAATACTCACCTAGGCTTAATACCTAGGTCTAGGCGGGCAAAGGGCAATCTCTCTCACCATTGTAGAGGTTGTGTCCCCTTACCGTCCGTGCGTATCAAAAATTCATAGCAATGTTATAAGTGGGCCTAGAGATAACATTGCAACGGGGCAAAAATTACTGTAAATTAAACTTGATAGTACTTTTTTTTCCAGGAATTTATGAACTCTTATTCAAATCTATGTCATAGGAGTGATGGTTGAAGTTATTACCCACTTTTTAGCCAATCAAGTGACTGGAATTTTTGTATGTGGTATATATGATAGTTATCCATTAACCCTATAATAACAAGTACAGTAGTATAATCATTTTTCGTACACAAAAAATATTATCATTGTTGTTATTATTTCTAGTGGTCTGTGAGAGTTGTTCTCTAATTGCTTTTGCTTCTACTTTTCCTGTTGACTTAGAATGGAACATAAATCTGATTATTTTACAGATTACATCAACAAGTATTTTGACTCCTACCATTATTCTTATATTGATGGCTTTGACAATGTAGTCCTGACCAACATGTATCCAAACGACTGCGCTAAAAGGTGCATATCGACAACAGATTTCCTATGCAAGAGTTTTGATTACAATCGCAACCAGAAAACATGCCAGCTAAGTTCATACGACAAAGAATCTGCTGGAGGCCTTACAACGGCCTACACAGGAGACATATATGATCATTATGAAAGAGGTAATAAACTACATATTTATTTTTTTTAAATTTAATATATTTAATTAGGGTAATTAGTCCAAAAAATTGGCAGTTGCTCAAAAAGTTGTAGAATGTAGAATAACTGTATTTATGTTTTAATGTGCAAGTATTTTCTTCTAATTTTTATGATTTTTGTTAATGCAACAAATTTCCTTTTGGACAAATAAAGTTTTTAGCATGCCATAAATATAAATGTACCAATCAATGCCATGCCCACTATACTATCTAGTAACCATTCACAGGTCGATCAGGACTTTTTCAAATGTGGGTGAGTGGGGGGGGGGGCACACAACATTTTCAGAATAGAAGTTAGTAGCACTTATTTCAATAAGTTTACAACATTGATATGCATTAAAATTTTCAAATTTAGTGGCAAAATGGCGGCGGGGGGACATGTTCGACGTGCGCCTGCTGGATCCACTCCTGCCATTACTGTTTTTAAGTTCTTTAATTACTTCTAGATATGAATGTACCAACCGATGCCCCGCCCACTACCCTACCACGAAACTATGGCTGTCCTGATGGCTGGTCTGAGTACGGTAACTACTGCTACTTTGCTGATAATACGGTAGCCAATTGGCAAATATCTCAAGACAAATGCAGTCAGCGTTATCGCGGTGCTAATCTGGCGTCTGTTCACAATAAAGGAGAGAATGATTTCTTGATGAATATTGTTCAAAATGGTAAGAAGATTAGCGATAACACAATTGTATCATGGATTATTAAACATAGAGCATGTCTGGTAGAATGATTGATAAAAGATTAGGGAATAATTTCCAAGTATGATTTATATTTCTTGCAGTCATCAAGGGTTAATTATCAAGCATTTAATTTATTTATTTGGCCATAAAATAAAATTGAACAGAAGATTACAATTCAAAGGTCAGAAACAGCCAAAGCAAATTATATTACTATAGAAGTCTATTTCGTGAATACTTACCTGGATAAACCGACTAACTGCCATTGTTCCCAAAACGGAACACCCCTTTGAAATAAAGTGGAACAGTCTGACCCAGGGCGCCACAAACGAAAACAAAAGAAAATTTAATTATTTATCAAATAAACAGTGTTAAAAAAGCATGATTTAAAAAAAAAGATTGTGATTACTGAATGTGCTATTGGATAAATTTAAATGTATTAAATTCTATTAAGTACTAATTAGTAATTATTATTTTATTTGCAGTTATGTATGGTCACTCCACTTGGATTGGCATGAGTGATAACACCAATGAAGGAACCTTTGCATGGGCTGATGGGTCAGAGGTCGATTATACGTACTGGGGACAAAACCAGCCTGATGATTGGAATACAGGGGAGGATTGTATTGAGTTGCGATACTGGGACGTAAGTTGTTTGATACTGAATTTAGTGTATTATTAGACAATAAAAATTGAACTGAATTAAGTTATTAGATACTTAGAAACATTGTTTGAATGTTTGCATGGTAATAATAAGTAATAATATATTTTGATGCTTGTAGTAAACCACGTAGATACTTAGAGTGATAATTGATTGATTGATGATTGAAGATTGCATATTATTTCTAGGGTACCTGGAATGACAATGTTTGTTCAGGAGCTTTCACCAGTATCTGCAAGATGAAAAAGATGGATGTTGGTAACACGGCAGTACCTACCGATGCAGGATGCGAAGCTGTAAGTAAACAACTAAAGATTTCATCATCAGGTCTCCTTCTAATTAAAGACCACCTCCAATTCAGGCCCGTAGCCAGGTTCTACCAAGCAGGGGTTCTCTGGGCGTGGGATCCAGGGGCGAAGTCCCATTGGGGTCAACGAAACACTTAGTCAGAGAAATTTTGTGTTCTATGGGTCTAATGCTATAAAAGCAGTTATGTTTGGAAAAGGTCTGTAGCCAAACATTTCATCTGAGTCTGGTTGGGTGTGCAGTGCATTAGTTGGGTTTGCGGACTCATTTGGTTTTTAAGATGGGGGTTCACTCCACACTCCACTCCAAATTTGGAGTGGACTTGCATATCTTAGTGATTAAGATGCTGGACTTCTAATCCCAGGGTCCTGGGTTCAATTCCTGTGATAGCAGGACTTTTTCTTACAACTAAAACTACTCCACTCCCTAAGCCTCATAATTCGCTGATAAAGCATCACATTATTTCAAAAAGGCCCCTGAATATCAGCCGACCTTCTAGTATACGCTAGAAGGGTCACCCTCTATAAATGTGGTAAAAAAAAGTGGGGGGGGGGGCTTTGCTAAAAAAGGGGCTTGCCCGAACCATAAAATTCCCCCCTCCCTTTTGCTACGGCCTGCAATTAAAGACAAATTTTCTGTGGTCCCAAATTAACAAATGTCTTATCTTTATTATTTTAATTGGAGACCATAGCTGCTAAAGACCATGGGAACCCCATTCCCAGAAGTAGTCTTTTACTGGAGGGAGACTTGTATTTCCTTTATTACACTCCTTGGTTACTTCAATAATTGTGTCAGAATTTAATATTAATATAAAATGTTCATCTCTAGAATATAAAAGAAGGTGAGTAACTGATGAATCATTACTACAGTACAACACTGTTTGTGGTGGTAGTGATGATAATTGTTGTCATGGTGATTGTGATGATGATGCTGATTGTAACTAATAATGGTATGACGGGGGTAATCATGATAATGGCAAGGAAAACTGAATGTACTGTAGATGATGATGATGACAAGAATAGAGATGGTAAGAATAAGGATGATTTTCATGTGCGTGTAATAATGATAATAATAATAATGCAACAAATCTCAAATACAAGTCAAAAACAATACACAAGATTGTCACTATGTACTTTGTTTTCCGACAATGTGAATTAGCAGAAGTTTTGTCCACTTTTTACCCATTAATGCCTGATTTAATTCACATCTGTTGAGTGCTTTTGTTTTGATTCTCATTTTATATTTTACCACAGGGCTGGATGGGTCATAGTTACAAGTGCATTAAGATGGTGACAGATGCTAAATCTTGGAGTGATGCTGAAAATAATTGCAAAGCATTTGGTGGATATTTAATGTCCATTCATGATCAGTAAGAGAGGGCACTATTTACTTTATATTTTCTTAGGTATCTGAGGCAGAACAGGGTCATGTATTACAAAGCTCAGGGATGGGGGGAATCTCCTCCCTTATTGTTCTTGTTGGCGACATAGGGATTATTTATTTTCACTTCAATTTAAGTCCTCGTTTGGGGACTGGTTGCCACAAATACTGTTAATTTCATTTCATTATTTCTGTCAAAAATACAAAAGACAAGAACAGACAGACGCAATGAGAAGCAACAACAGTAGAGAGGAAAACCAATAAGCAAACTAAATCAACTATCAAGTGGTTTCCCCAGAACACATAAAAATATCACAAACATAAACAACAAGGTTAAAATATAAATTATTTGAAATGTAAGAATGAAGTAAATGTCAATTGGACCCAGATGAAACTAACATGCAAAATTGAGCCTGAGGTGGGAAAAGTTCATACTGCTCTGGCTCAACAGGAAAAAGATGTTTTCACTCTTTTTAGCAATTTAAAAAACTATCATTTTGATCTGTAGGTATGAACAAGCATTTATTGCTAGCCAGTTGAGTTTATCAAATGGAATGAATTTCTGGATTGGTTTGAGTGACAGTGCAACCCCAGGAACATACAAATGGTCAGATGGTACATCAGTCACCTACACAAACTGGGCTCAAGGACAACCAGGTTAGTCAGTGTGCAAACCAGTAAAGTATTTGCAAATGGCATTCATGCTAATTCACATTGAGAGACACTAAAAAAGTATAAAACAAATAATGAATGTTTCTAATTCATACAATGTGGTAGAATATTTCATTCCGTGAAAGATTGAATGTTGTATTCAACTCGACTACGCCTTGTTGAATAGATCATCCAGTCTTTCACTTCATGAAATATTCTACCCAATTGCACTCGTAAACATTCATTATTGGTATATTAATTTCAGTATTTTTATAGCGCTCTATACTGGAATCTCGCAGCACTTTTTCCCTGGTCATTGGATACAAAATCAATCATACACAACGTGCAACCCCCTCTGCTCCCTGGGGAAGTATTCCTAGTTATGTGTGTATAATTAGCACTAATTTTCCCGAATCATTCACCACCTACCAGGTACACATTTATTCTGGGTGAAGAGAGGCAAATGCCCAAGTAGACAAGCAGTGTGATGAGCGTTTGTCTCCAACTGTCCACTTGAAAGTCCAATGTCTTACATGCTGCACCACATGCTTCTACATGACCATATATAGGCACATCAGGACTATATATGGGCATGATGACATCAAACATCATGACCATATATAGGCACATCAGGACTATATATGGGCATGATGACATCAAACATCATGACCATATATAGGCACATCAGGACTATATATGAGCATGATGACATCACATCATGACCATATATAGGCACATCAGGACTATATATGGGCATACAACAGTATTTTGTACAAGAAAATTTGATAATCTGGACAGGCCATTATATTGAAGAATTGTTCATTAGAAGCTTATCATAACTGTGGTAAAGTATATGATGAAAATCACTGTTTTCACACATTTTTTTGTTAATTTAGATGACAGTGCCGGACTCTGTGTTTCCATCACGTCTGGAGACTCTGCCGGCTTCTGGATTGACGCAAGTTGTGCACTTGGCCTGCCCTTTATTTGCGAAAAGAGTCGACTTGGTTACACTCGCCCACCTTTTACAAATCCACCAATTGTAACGCAGCCAAATGATCGTTCTTGTGCTACAGGATGGATTGGCTATGGAAGTTCCTGCTACATGGTGAGATTCCTATTTATTTATTTTTTTGTTTTTTTATTTGTTTGTTTATTGTTGATTTTTTTTATTGTTTACCTGTAATTGTTTTGTGTTTGTTTCCTTTTTTATGTATTTTTTATTTATTCACTTTCCTTTACAGCTAAAGGGGACTCTAAAGATGTAAACGTGAATACAGTAAACAATATTACATTAACAAAGTCCATTAAACACAATTAAGAAACAACACTGAAATGTGAAATGATTTCAAGAGCAAATTGCAATGAACTTTCTTTGATTTTCCTAATATTTTGACCAAATAAAATCTATTTAGTAATGGGTTAGTATTTAATTCATATAAGTTATAAAGGAGAGAAATATATAATATTTATTCAGCTCTTCAATTATGTTTAAAATTTTATTTAGCCGAATGAGGTACAATCATCTAGAGATCGTCTTACATGGTTGGATGCCAGACAAGCTTGCTTAAGTATGGGAGGCGATCTTGCTAGTTTCCACAGTGCAGCGGAGGAGGCATACATACTAAGTAGATTCACTCCTATGTAAGTAAATCATCATTTAACTTAATTTTTTTTTTTTGTGAGCCCATATACATTTATGATTGAAGATTGGATTTGCATGTGTGCTCCAAGGAAAGTAAAATGGAAAAACACGATGTACAATCATTGAAGTTGACTTACCTGAAAAAGGTGTAATTAATGTAATAATTAATATTTAATATTCATGCAATTTTGTCTGGGTTTTGTTCGAACACCTCACATTTTGGTCCACCAAAATTTCTTTGTATGTTGTTCTATGAGGACAAATAAAATTTCTTGTATCTTGAACACACAAAAAAAAACAAACAAGTATAGGGTAGAATGATACAGTATTCTGTAAACTTCATTTATAACAGATGCTCAGGGAGTGATTTTGTGTTCAATTTCAAATATATAAACATGTAGGCTGCCGGCACCTTGACCTCTGACGATTGGTGCCAACAAATTGTTCACAAAAACGTGATGCAATAATGACAAAATGATTATTATTGTTTATTTTCAGTAATCTGATAATGTTAAATGATTATTAATGATTTTTTTTTTTATTATTGGGAATTAGAGATCAAGAAAATGCATACTGGCTAGGGTACTGGATTGGGCTCAACGATCAAGTCATTGAGGGAGGTACAGTACTGCATGCAACTTACTTCTCAAATTTCTATTTTCTTTTTATTTCTAATCTTAATTTTCTTTGCCATTACAGATTGTTAAGTAGTACCATTCTGATAGTCTTTGCACATAACCCATAAATTTCTGGCAAATTATCTGTAAATCATTGAAAACTTTTTTTTATTTATTTTATTTTTTTATTTATGAAAATTCTTGGGAGGCCAGATAGCCGCATAGTCATCATGTCTAGTGGCTAATGATTAGTCTCCCCTTAACTAAACTTAATCAAAAGACAATCATTAAAAAAAAAGTAACATAAAATGCAAACAAGACAGCAAAGGGTTTCACTTTTAAAAATATTCAATTCAATTTTGTTAAATTTGAAAATAGTTTTCAAGTCTACCACTGATTGTGGTAGACTATTCCAGAGCAAAATAACGAAGGGATAAAATGAGGATTTAAAGGACAGACTGCTTTCAAATTTGATTGCCAGGCTTAACTAAGATATCTGTGAAAAATATAATAAATTAACCTAACAAAAAGAAAAAATACATGCCATCATGATGGGATTCAATATTTTGACATTAATTATCAGGAATTCCTGATGATGACATAATTAATCTCGAAATATTGAATCCCGACACGATGACATGCATTTCAATACTTGAAGTATGTATTATACTATCTTATTTGAGAAAAAGAAAAAATGTAACAATTTTAAATAGGAATGACGATAATAAATGTTTGTTAATCTGTGACCTACTGAAAGTGTTTTATTTGTTTTGATTCAAAGGTTTTGAATGGAGTGATAATACACCTGTTGACTATACAAATTGGGGAGATGGTGAGCCAAATGACAGTGGATCTGAAGAATGCGTTGAGATGTTTTATGACGGACAACGAGGCTGGAACGACATCGATTGCTCAACTCCCCGCAACTGGGTTTGTAAAATCGATAAAGGTGTGACGCCTGTAACACCAACACGAGATCCTGGTGCAGGTACATGCTATAAAAATAATATTACAAAGAATATATAAAAATATGTACTGTATTTATAAAAAAAAAAATTGTATATTCCCAATCGGGATTTAGGCCCAATGCCTTTTGTAATAATAATAATAATAATAATGACGATAATAATAATAATAATAATAATAATTATTATTATTATTATTATTATTATTATTATTGTTATAATTTATTATTATTATTGTTTTTATTATTAATAACAATAATAATAATAATTAATAATATTAATAATAATAATTAATAATAGTAGTTTTATATAGAGCCGTATCCATCTAATATAGGATGCTCAGATTATTTTTTTTTAATTTATTTATTTGTTCTTTATACTGGGTTTTCTCTTCAGTAACAAATTACTGTTCTCCCAGAGGGTCCAGTACACATAAAACATTGAAATTCGAAGAATTTACAAATCATTAAAAAGTTATTCAAAAATAAAATTTTAAAAAGCCATCACCACAACGTTAAATTCACAAGCAAAAAAATAAAATAATTTGAAGAACACAAATCATTCAAATTCGTTGACCCGCATGGACAGAGTTCATCAGATGCTTGATATGTGGACTAGGAACTCGATCAATGACTTTCTTCGCCACTAAGGGTCCCTTGATGTCTGTACTACCTGGTAAACCGGTACCAGCAACTCTCGTCCACCACAGGGGCTGTCTGTTCCAGTACACCGGGGTATCCCCCTACTCATCTCGAAGGATGCACTGGGTTCTTTATAGTGCACACAAGCCATTGTATACACTGGGCCTACGGTTTATAGTCTTTATCCGAGAAGAGTAATTGTTCTACCACCAGAAACATAGGTGAGCGTGCTGTTCAAACCAGCGCCGATATTTGCGGCCCCCCTGCTAAAAGCTCGACCATTTGACTCCCAAACTCTTTTGATTACTATGTTACATGAGCTATGTGACCAAACTAAACTTTGTTTTTCACATTATGTGAACCTTGGACTTTTTAAGGCATGCATATTTAATACCTAATTTACAAGTAGACAAAATGTAACAAGTTGTTAGAAGTTGTAACAATTTTCTCTCCCTGAAATATTACAACTGAGAAAATTATTTTAAAATGTACATGTATTAAAGTATGTACATATGATCGTAAAATTTCAGTTATTAATAAACATTTTCAAAATTCTGTTGTTTTAATGTTCTTAACATAAAACAATTTTGTACATAATTATGCAAGCACACTTATGAAGTGTAATTTATATTGTGATTTTAAAACTCTTTGTAATAATAATAGTAATAATAATAATGATAATAAAAATAATAATAATCATAATAATAAAATAAATGTAGTAGTCATTTTCAATCTAATGTCATAGCATCACCAACATATTTCCAGTAGAATTTATAAGACCTGGTGGTCCATTGTTTGTTAGATATATTTTCTTTCCTTTAGATCCACCTTGCCCATCGAACAGCGCTTGGGTGCATCGTGCACCATATTGTTACTATGCTAGTAAGCCTTACGGCGCTGGCCGCAAAGGCTGGCAGGATGCTGAGGACTGGTGCAATAGTCAAGGTGGTAACTTGGCGTCGATTCATGATAGCGGTGAACAATCTTTCATCTTTAGACTAGTAAGTAAAATTGGTTTATATTACAGCAAGTCAGGTGCCTGAACAGTTAAGTGTTCTTTTTGCATTGTCATCGTTCAGCCTGCTTGCTTGTCAATAATATTTGTCAGAATCGTCACAATGTAAAAATACGTACAGCCCCTGTTGTGGACAGACAAGAGTAGCTGACACCGGTTTAACATTTTGGCTTGGACACGAAGTGACCCTTAAGGAAAAGAAAGTTTGTACAAGCTAATCCACATCTTGAGCACTTTGAGACTTTGGTATAGCGCTATATAAATCTAATTTATACCGCATACATAGATTCCAGGCATCTCATTGGTTAAAAAGCAGGTAATAACTTCAACATTTTTCCCTATCGCATGTAATCTCTAGGCCCCACTTAAAGTAGCTGTGTAAGTTACATATGGATGGTAAACGGAACTGCAACCTTTATGAAGATAGAGATTGGCCCTTTGACCTAGACCTACTTAGTGGGTTCTCTTTTCATTACATTTTTTAGGCCTTGTGGAATCTATGTATAAGGTACTGTATATACAAGAAATAGTGCCTGCTCTAGATTTGAGGGAACAGTGAAATTATAGCCCCTCAGTGATGTAGAAACTGTAGCCTATTATCTTCCCTTGGGCCTTTGGCCCTCGTGAAGATAGTAGTCCACATCACCTCGGGGCAATAGATTTCACCATTGATTTCACCATATGTGAACATTTAGATCACATATGTTCTGTGATTGATGAAATTCAAAGTTCCAGAGATAATGTTTCCTTCTGTATTTTGGGTGACCTCAATGACCTTAACATTGATCCGTTATTACAACATACATCCTTTGAACAGGTTGTTAATTTTCCTACTAGAGGTAGATCCTGTCTTGATAAGGTTGTCTTGAGTTCCCTATATACTTACCAGAAACCTGTTAAATTACCACCTGTAGCCTGTAGTGATCATTCTAGTGTCTTATTAAACCCCAACTCGGTAAAGGCGCATCCTAAACCCAATAAAATTACCAGACGCCCCGTATTAAAGTGAATAAGTCTAGTCATCCTAATGATATTCCCCTAAAGTTGATCCGGGAATTTGCTACTGAGTTGGCTCCTCTGTTGACAGATCTGTTTAATTTGTGTTTGAGGTCCCATATTTTTCCCGAAGTGTGGAAGTGTGCAGCTATTACTCCAGTGCCGAAAGTTTCAAATGCATCTCTACCGGATGAATTTAGACCAATATCTATTACACCTATCTTTGGACGTATTTTGGAGAGTTTTATTGCAGAGTGGATCACCACTGAATTTAAAAAGCATTTGGACCCTCAGCAATTCGGAAACTCAAAAGGTTGTTCTACCACGCATTATCTTGTTGATCTCTGTGATAGAATTCTGTCACGTACTGATGTACCAAGGTCCTATGCTTCAATCTGTACGGTGGACTTTAGCAAAGCTTTTGACCGTATCAATCACACAATACTGATCAATAAGCTGATAAAGTATGAAATATGTCCTCCTGTGATTCCTTTAGTGTGCAGTTTTTTAACTGAAAGATCACAGTGCGTCAGATTAAATGGAAATGTGTCAGAATACAAGTCTGTTACTTGTGGAGTACCGCAGGGTACCAAGCTAGGCCCTATTCTTTTCACAGTGATGGTGAACGATTTATTAGATAATGTTCCAGAGAGGTGGAAATTTGTGGATGATTTGACCATTGGTGAGATTGCCCGCATTCCTCATGAAAATGCATTAGCGGTTGGCCAAACTCTTCAGAAAAATTTAGACGCTTTGGAGTCTTGGTGCGCTCAAAATGACATGCTGCCTAATCCAATAAAGTGCAATGTAATGCATGTTCATTTTATGAAGAATGAACCACACTTTATTCCGTTATCAATTGGAGATCATGTGTTGCAAGAGAAAGAGGTTATTAAATTGCTTGGTGTCTTTTTACAAGCAAATATGAAATGGGATTGTCAAGTTAATGAAATGATCACTAAGTCTTGTCGTCGTCTATACATGCTGTATATTTTAAAACGGTATGGTGCTCCTGTTGAAGACCTTGTGTTTACCTATATTACATATATACGTCCTTTGCTTGAGTACGCTAGTCCTTTGTGGCATTCTGCATTGACGAAACAACAGTGTACTAAATTGGAATTTGTGCAGAAACGAGCCTTAAAAATTATTATTGGTTACCGGAAGTACACGGATTATCAAGACACTTTGAACAATTTAAATATGGAAACTCTTCAAAAACGACGATGTGGTGAGTTAGCCAGTTTTAGTAAGGGTTTGGTTACATCTACCCGGTTTTATAGTTGGATTCCTGAAAACCCAAGACCCAACAGATTTTTACGTAGTTTTAAGAAGTACAATGTTCCTAGATGTAGGACTAACCATTATTCGAATTCAACTCTTCCTTCTGCAATACGGTTATTGAATGACTGATTTTTTTAATATGATGAATACGATGAATTCTGTGAACTATTGAATTTTAAAAATCCTTATTGCCTCATTTGATTAACTTATAATTTGTTTTATTTGTTATCTTTGTATTTTTTATATGTATTTTGTAAATATTTTTGAACATTTGTAATATTGTAACGATAATAATTGTATAATAAAAAGTATTATATATTGGTAATTGTATAATATTTTCTCATAATTCCAATGCTGTATGTTTAAATATGCTTGTTTATATTGATTTAATTGTGTTGAATAATTTTAGTTTTTTATATAATGAATAATTCAAGTTATTAATTCTAATTGCCAATGTATAATATTGTATTGTTATCGATGTTATTTATGTGTAATATTGTATTGTTATCGATTCTTTTTTGGTACTTTAGCTTTTACTGTATATTGTAAACTCATAAGAATTTCAACTTCTGTTGCATTTTGAGTGTATATACCAATAAATAAATAAATAAATAAAATAAAATTCCCCTAATAAGCAGTCAGTATTTTTATACTGCATTACAATGTATTATAGTATCATCATCATTATATGTTTTCTGCCTACTTGCAGGTTCACAGCAGTTAATTCCTCCAATTTTTTCTATCATATGATTTACATTTCATGACGGCATAGCTTTCATTTGCTTCCTAATAACAAAACATGCAAGTGAATAATAATCCAGACTGAAAATCTTACTGTAAAATACATAAACTAATATTTTCTTCATTTAGGTGAACAAAGCAGTTGGATCTTATTGGATTGGTCTACGAGAAGAGAGTGCAGGAGGAACATACAGGTGAGTATTAGTATTTTTTTTGCATTTGAATAAACACCTGTTCCAATCGATTAGTTGTCTTACAGCGCTGTGAGACACCACCAAAGTGCACTTTATAAATGCAAATTATAATTATTATCATTATTATTATTATTCGAATGAACAAGCAAATACAAATTTCCCTTTGCGGCATCATGTATATCTTTACTGCCAGCTTATATATTGTGACAGCTTATATATTGTACCAGCTTTTAGCAAGGTTTGTATCCATTCAAGTAAAGACGACAGTATCTCAAGTGTAATTATATCATGTGGTATAAACAGATAGCTATTGCTCTGACGGTTGCTATGTATTGTGTTTTATTGATAGGTGGAGTGACAGTACACCATTTGACTTCATAAACTGGGCAAAGAATGAGCCTAACGATTTCAACGGTGCTGAACAGTGTGCGGAGCTGGAGGTACAAAAATGTAAGCTACAATATTATATTGGCTTTTATTAAAGCACCCTCTTTAGGTATGGAGACTGATCTATATTCATGGAGAGTTTTAAAATATCTTGGTTTCATAAAAAATGATCAGTGATTCTCAAATTTATAATAGTAAAAAGAATGTACAAATTCATATATATAATATTGATATACATACTTTATATCAATATTATTATTGGTTGATAAAAATGATGATTGATTTGATACAAAAGGATAAACCATACTTATTATTGAATATAAAGTGTATTTTAGTAAATCTAATAAGCAAATATTGACGATATATTATTGATACTTAATATTTAAATTATAATAATTACATTCATTGTCTTGAATATTGATTATAATTTATTTAATTATGAATTTATATTTAAAACTTATTTTGTAAACTTCCTTACATAAGTGGCTGCCTGGAATGATCAAGCCTGTGGAATTCTTGGCCCATTCGTCTGCAAAAAGGTTGAGGATAACATAAACCCTGTTACGAAAGCCCCAACACCTGTGCCAACAGGCAATTGTCTAAACGGGTGGTTCAAACATAGCAACCGTTGTTATAGAGTGTACGGAACCGAGAGCATCGATCGCCTTGGCTGGTCTGATGCACGTAGCATGTGCCTGGCCAAGAATGCTGACTTGGCAACAGTACATAACAATGAACTCCAAGGTATGATACAACTTTTATCATTACCATCATAGTCTTCATTGAGAGTGGACAGAACTACATGTTAGTATTATGTAGCATTATTGTTAATATTTGGGTCTATTTTATGATACATACCTGGATGAAACAATATAAGCCAGATTCCTAAAGAAACTTACCAGCGAAAAAAATAATGGAGTCGTCCAACCAATCAAATGAACCTCATCGACGTTACGTAACCAGCCTCAATTTTCCTTTCATTATGTAGTATTATTGTTAATATTTGGGTCTATTTCATGATACATACCTGGATGAAACAATATAAGCCAGATTCCTAATGGAACTTACCAGCGAAAAAAATAATGGAGTCGTCCAACCCCTGTCTGGGTGTGGGGCAACTTTTTTTGTATTGTTTACCTTCATGAATTTTTTTAATATTTTCAGCGGAGAAGCCTGTTACTCCATCACCTGGCCCTGGCACCTGCCCAAGTGATGATTGGGTTCCTTATGGCAGGCATTGCTATTTCTTTGGAGTCTCTAGGACCTCGATGTCCTGGGCAGAGGCAGAGTTTGCGTGCTCTTTGAATCTGTCTCTTATACACATCTAGATGTGTATAAGAGACAGGCATGTGCCTGGCCAAGAATGCTGACTTGGCAACAGTACATAACAATGAACTCCAAGGTATGATACAACTTTTATCATTACCATCATAGTCTTCATTGAGAGTGGACAGAACTACATGTTAGTATTATGTAGCATTATTGTTAATATTTGGGTCTATTTTATGATACATACCTGGATGAAACAATATAAGCCAGATTCCTAAAGAAACTTACCAGCGAAAAAAATAATGGAGTCGTCCAACCAATCAAATGAACCTCATCGACGTTACGTAACCAGCCTCAATTTTCTTTTCATTATGTAGTATTATTGTTAATATTTGGGTCTATTTCATGATACATACCTGGATGAAACAATATAAACCAGATTCCTAATGGAACATACCAGCGAAAAAAATAATGGAGTCGTCCAACCCAGTCAAATGAAACTCATCGACGTTACGTAACCAGCCTCAATTTTCCTTTCATTATGTAGTATTATTGTTAATATTTTGTTTTTCATCATTATTATCGTTACTTGCCTTCCAATTCCAGTGTCCTGGGTTAAATTCCTGTCAGTGTTGCAGGATTTTTTCTCACAAACAAACAACTCTTATAATCTCTAAACCTCATTTTGAGGTTTAGTTTGTGTAAAGCATTGTAAAGCATTACATTACTACTATTATTATTCTTGCAGCGTATCTGTCTACATTCTTGAAGTCAATAGATAGTGACATTTGGATAGGTCTGACTGATGCAGGCTCTGATGGTAAATTTCACTGGGTAGATGGCTCTGGCGTTGATTTTCAAGCTTGGGCTAGTGGCGAGCCAGATAGTGGCGTTATTTTGCCTGATGGAGTAAGTCAATATGGGATTCAATCTCCTTAAAAATTATAGCATTTATTAATAAAACCTTAAACACCATGGTGTAATGTTTTATTAGCATTTGGCAATGGATAAATTTATGTCACCAGAAACAGCTGATAAAATGTTAGGTTTACTTCAAACCAAATTGCGCATTAGCTTACAGTCAACAGGATTAATTTTTGTTGTGATCTCCATTTATTATTGTTATTAGTTTTTAATTATTTTCAATATGTTATTATATTATCATTTATTTTTCAAAAGAGCTCTCAGAATTGTGTAAAAATGATAAATAATGGAGAACAGACTGGACGTTGGGATGATGCAGGATGCAGCCCTCTCAATGCATATGTCTGCCAACAGCCTTTAGGTGAGCAACATTAAACAATCTTTTCATTATTTGCTTATTATTATGAATTTATCTAGTTTTATTTACTTTAGGCAAGACTTTTTTTATACATTGTTTAGCAAACCCACCCAAATAAGAAAACCAAATTTTATTTTTATTTTTATTCAGCTCTCCTCCAATAATCTTTAAAAAAAAAGTATGCAAAACAAGGAATAAAAAGTCTTGTTTTATTACATTTATTTATATTCAACAGTGGAAAGCCAACAACATTTATGATGAAATACATATATTTGAAACAAAAAATGTCCATTTTTATATATGTTTGTATCTTTTTATGGACAAGCCAATAAATGAATCTTTAATCTTGAATATTTGTCATGCAGCATATTTTAATGAAGAAAGATGGTTTCTTACAACTTGATTAATTTACACTTATGCCTGTCAAAAATGTAAATATCCTGAATTGTCTATCCCTGATTGGCTTGTCTAACCAATGGTAATGGTTGGAAACCCGTATAAGGTGTAAATTGTGTGTAGCCAAACAGACATCTATAATTACTTGACACTGAGAGATCACATCAGTCATGGTAATGGTTGTGTACTTGTATAGCGCATATTAATTACAGTAAACAAAAAATGTCTTTCACTATTCCCAGATTCTTCGCTGCCTAAAAATCCAGACAACATTGAATTCTGTGGCAAACCAAACTTCCGGAAGTATGGTGATTCGTGCTATATGATGGACACCTCAAAGCGAGACTTTGCATCGGCCCGATCAGTGTGCCAGAGCCAAGGAGCAGAGCTGGCAAGCATTCCCGATGGATACGAGCAAGTGTTTGTAGAATCACTCATTTATGGTAACAATAATGAACCAGTCTGGATTGGAATGATAGATACTAAGGTAAACTAATATTGCTACTTCTACTATGTCTCTAGTGCTTCCATCTTCATGATTCTTGACGCCATGGGGTGGAGTTGTGTGTTTGCTCATGATTACTTACAGTTAGGTTGAATTGCGGATATAGATTGGTTGGACTTCGAGATTGGGATAGCTCGTTGCAACTGATTATTGTTATGTACTAGCATTGGTGTGCCGGTGCTCTTGCAGTATCTGCTAGATTGTGAGTGTATCCCTTTTATGGGGACTTGACAGACAGACTTTCTTTTTTTCTTTTTGCATATTTGTTTATTCCTTTAACAGAGGTCAGAAAATTGGTCCTTCTTTTTTAGATCCTTGTAGCTGATTTTGGGGGAAGCTATGGTATTAATGCACATAAAAAACAACTTGAATGTTTTCTTGTTGGCATTCCTTTCTAACTCGACTTTTGCAAATGATTAGTTTAAAAAGTGGGATTAGTGCTAATACTGCTGGTACTGTACTCAAATACTACTATTTAGAATGTGAATATAATTTTTGATAAAGTTAATCAGAGCATTATTATGTATTATATTTGGATTTAATTTATTCTGTGTGGACACGCCTCTATGATGCTGCAGTATCCAATCCAATCCAGTAGTCAATCGTATATAAAACTTGATATAGAAAGTTTCAAAGCAAGATGAAATATTTTGCATCATCTTTCTATGGCTGTTATAAATATAAACAATAATACTGATATTCCCACACAGGAGGAAGGCGTGTATGTTTGGTTGGATGGCTGGCCTGTCTGGTATACTCACTGGTCTGTAAATGAGCCTAGCAAGGGTCCTGGAGAAGGCTGTGTTCGAGTGAATGGGGATGGTTATTGGGAGGATGCCCCTTGTGCAAGTACTCACAATGTCCTCTGCAAGACAACAACAGGTAAGAATATATGCACCTCTTCAGTTTCTTATGTTCTTCAGTAAGGCACCAGGTCTTTCCTCCACATAATATGTACCTAGTAGGTTTGAATGTAAATGTATAGATAATTTCAAACCTCTTAAAAGCAGGACACGTCAATTTAGAAAGTGGGATATTATGATCAAAAGCAGGACACATATTTAGAAGGTGGGGTGTGGGGCAACTTTTTTGTATCGTTTACCTTCATGAATTTTTTAAATATTTTCAGCGGAGAAGCCTGTTACTCCATCACCTGGCCCTGGCACCTGCCCAAGTGATGATTGGGTTCCTTATGGCCGGCATTGCTATTTCTTTGGAGTCTCTAGGACCTCGATGTCCTGGGCAGAGGCAGAGTTTGCGTGCTCTTTGAATCATGCCGCTCATCTAACAAGCATCCACAGCAGAGCCCAGAATGAGTTCATCCGTAACAATGTACAGAGTCGTCTAGGCAAAAGTGTTTGGCTTGGTCTCTATAGAACAGATGTCGGTATGTGTCAAATTCATTGTTGTTGAATATTTTCCCTGTATCATTAATACAAACATATAATGTAAGCCATGTTTGCAACCACAGTTTACAGCCTCACTTTTTTAACTAATGACACATTCTATCAAAATCATGAGAAGTAACAATTACGTTTTCAGGGGGGAGGGGGGTTGGTTTACATATTAATAGACTCTATAATCGATTAAATAAGCCTCTGAAACCCCTAAATTGTCATATTTTTGGGGGCTACGTCCCCTGGACCACTTCCATAAGGTTTTTAGCGAAGCCCGACCACGCCCACTTTTTCCTTGTTGGGGACATTGTATGCTCTTACAGGATTAATTCAATAAATAAATAGAAAGAATGACAACATTAAATGCAAAAACCTAAGCTATTCTTTTTGTTTGCAGGTGGATTCCAGTGGTCTGATGGTACTGGCGTAGACTACACTTTCTGGAATGATGGAGAACCAACCATGACACATAATGGACAACATGAGAACTGCGTGGAAATGTATCCAGAATACGGGTACTGGAATGATGAGAACTGTTATGATGGCCAAGCTTATGTTTGTCAAATTTTGAAAGGTAATGGAAAGCTTTGTCTACACTATCAAATTTCATTAAAAGAAGCATCACATAAAATGTAAAGGAACATAGAGTTGAAAGCATTCAACTTTTTTTGATATGTGATAAGATGTCATCATACCCATATATGGGCACATCACATATTTTGTCACATTAAATTTGATAGTGTAGACAAAGCAGAAGGCAGTACCAGCATTTCAAAATGAACATGTTCTCTTTCTTCAGTTTGATTGTATTATATTTTAACAACATAATATAGAGCACATATAATTCAAATAATGACTTGAATAGACAAACATCAGAATTCCTCGCAAATTGTGTTTCAGAAATTATGATAATAACTGTAATGTCAAAATTTTTTAAATCTCTTTTATTGCACTAAACTAACCTTTATATATCTATACATTATGTTATGTTGTTATTTTCAATATTAAAATAGCATTTTTTAACAATTTGGTGATGGTTTCTGCCTGAGAAATGCCCAAAATTGTAAAATTATAAGGCTGTTTTCTCAAATAATATCCTCTAAACAACTGTATGTTTAAACTCCTGTAACTTCATGTACTATTGTATAACTTTAATTTTAATTTTTAACCCTATATTAATAACTAAACATTTAAAAACAATAAATATTATGAATTCATATATCATTATTCAGTAATATCACTAGTTATAATGTTAAATAATGTTGCCATTATAACAACAATAGTAATAATACTTATTATTATCACTTAAGTATATACACTGTACTGTTAATCTTGACTTTGTAGGGCCAGTGAATCCTGTCACTGGAGATGGACCAAACCCACCTCAGTATACAACTAATGATGATGGAAATAAAGAACCTAGTACAGGTAGGAATTGGTTTGGCTAAAACTGATATTTAAATTAAAAGGGATGGCTATTATCTACATATAAATGAACAGCTATTAAATTATTACCATAGCTATATACAGTTCACCCTCCAAATTGAGAACACCTTTGAGACCTTAACATTTAGGGTGGCCTCTGAGTTCGGTCTCCAATTAGAGGGTTAGATTTGAGTTAAAAGATTGAAGATTGTTATGTCACCAATTAGAGGGACTCAGACTTAGTGGGATCTCGAATTGGAGAGTGCACTGTCTAGATATTTTATAATTTTATATTACTGAATGTAATACATTTTTGTGTAGTGCTTTAAAACATTAAATGTTTATTTCTTTTTGTGTTTAGGAGGTAAACTAAACACAGGGGCAATTGTAGGCATCGTTCTGGCTTCTGTTGTTCTTTTACTTGCTGTTGCTATGATTGCCTGGTTTGTTGCACAGCGAAAGAAATTCTCCTTTAATGATTCCAAAGCCACAACCGGGATAGATAACCAACTATACAACACTGGCACCAGTACAGTACACCTAGATGAGAAAGTACAAGCAGAGGCATAATAAACAATCTCAAATTTTATATCAATTAATCAAATACAGTCCTTTAGCTCCAGGGATATCTATTTATACAAGAATTAAGCCAGTAAATATAATTTCTCACCAGACACTTAATTCTATATTCCAAGACTTCTATCAACAGAATAACACCCGTAAGCCTAGTGTACATAGTTGGCTCATGTGCTCTATAAATAACCTAGTACACCTTTCAAGATGAGTAGGTTACCCTGATATACTGATTCATACCACCCCTGTGGTGGACAGACAAGAGTAGTTTACTGGGTATTTCAGACATGATGGGACCCTTAAATGAGGATGTTACTAGCGTACAAGCTAGTCTAGTTATAAACAGTCCCATATTCTAGCGATGCATGTAGGCCCAGTAAATGGCACTGCACACTGACCAATCAACCTGAATGACTTGGCATAGAGAACATTTTTCCTTTATATTACATTGTTCATGACACTGGCTACTGTCTCTTATACACATCTAGATGTGTATAAGAGACAGCGTCAATTTAGAAAGTGGAATATTATGATCAAAAGCAGGACACATATTTAGAAGGTGGGGTGTGGGGCAACTTTTTTTGTATTGTTTACCTTCATGAATTTTTTTAATATTTTCAGCGGAGAAGCCTGTTACTCCATCACCTGGCCCTGGCACCTGCCCAAGTGATGATTGGGTTCCTTATGGCAGGCATTGCTATTTCTTTGGAGTCTCTAGGACCTCGATGTCCTGGGCAGAGGCAGAGTTTGCGTGCTCTTTGAATCATGCCGCTCATCTAACAAGCATCCACAGCAGAGCCCAGAATGAGTTCATCCGTAACAATGTACAGAGTCGTCTAGGCAAAAGTGTTTGGCTTGGTCTCTATAGAACAGATGTCGGTATGTGTCAAATTCATTGTTGTTGAATATTTTCCCTGTATCATTAATACAAACATATAATGTAAGCCATGTTTGTAACACCCGTAAGCCTAGTGTACATAGTTGGCTCATGTGCTCTATAAATAACCTAGTACACCTTTCAAGAGGAGTAGGGTACCCTGATATACTGATTCATACCACCCCAGTGGTGGACAGACAAGAGTAGTTTACTGGGTATTTCAGACATGATGGGACCCTTAAAGGAGGATGTTACTAGCATACAAGCTAGTCTAGTTTAAAAAAGTCCCATACTCTAGCGATGCCTGTAGGCCCAGTAAATGAGAGTGGCACTGCACACTGACCAATCAACCTGAATGACTTGGCATAGAGAACATTTTTCCTTTATATTACATTGTTCATGACATCCATGGCTATATGCTCGTTTTAAGTTTAGAAAGTCTTGTAATGGATTAAAAGGGACTGCGGAAAAATCATATTAACTGGCTTGCATGATAAGGAAACCTGTCTCATGTTTAACGGTATCAATAGGGGGTTTTAATATCTGTATAGTTATTTCTCCAGAATATTTTTCCCCTTTTGAGATTTAAATGAGGAAAAGAATGTAATGCAGTCAATTATTTAAATTTAAAAAAACTAACAGTAACACCAAAAAGAATTAAACAAATGTTAGACATAACTTATAGTTGTTTGAAAACACCCTAAATATATTTGCCGAAATTTTACTTTATATGAGTGTATACAAATTTGAATAGGTAAAACTATTCTGATAGAAATTATTTTCACAATTTGTTTTAGTTGAAAATGTATTTTCTTGGCACACATTATTATTAAATTGTCATATAATACAACAGAATAACATTTGTTTATAAATAGAATACTCTGTAGATATAAAATAAACTTCATGATGCTAAAACAATTAAGTTCATGTCATTGCAAGCTCCAGGAATTATAAATAAATTACTATAGAAAATTGTTGTTAATAGTGATATTATTCTCTTAGGTGGTCACAGAGGTGCCGCCAGCACCAAAATCGATTAATTAAGCCTTTGAAACCCCAAATTATCATATTTTTCAGCGACGCCTGACCATGACCACCTTTTTTGTGGGGGACCTCGATCCACTATCGATCATACTCCAATTATAACCCAATTGAATTGAACTGGGGTCTTCAGCACATAAAGCAGGAACAATTCCTCTTAGCCATCTACTCAGCTAATGGTGACCACAACACAAGTCATTCCTCTTTTCTACTTTCCTTAATTTTGTAGGCTTTTTAAAATAGTAGTTTTAAAATTCACCTCTGCATTACAAACATTAGGGATCTCACCGTATAGAATGCACAATTTAGCAATCAACTTCCATTATGCATTATAATAAGCATTCAAAATTATATTTCATGTCGAAGCAGCATTGCAACATGTTTACAGCTAACATTGTTGTCTTTGCTCAAGAATATTTAACATTACTGTTATTGTCCTTGCATTGCTGTTCCATTCAGTGGCCACATCTTTGAGAGACTGCACATTCAGGTTGTTTTTATTTCAATAGCAGCAGGGGCAGATCCCAGGCCTTGGTGGCCTTCAAACGTTGGTTACCAATGCAGGAAATTGAGGTGCGATGGAGAGTATCACAGATTCTATGAATCAGTACAACTATGTCCTTATATATTTTCATTTGACAATAAGAAATGATGATATTAAATGATGATGATTATGATATAAGGGTTATAATTAAGATTATGAAGATTATAATAGTAATGATGATGGTATTAGGCCCTTGGTACGTATATGCAAAGAGTATTGTGCCGTTAGTACCTTTAAAGTAAAACAACAAAAAAACGGTGTTCTGGTTCTGATTTATTATTCTCATGACATAAAATTATATGGAAATCGACTTTCTATAGTATTTTTTTTTGGTGGGCATTTTCATTGGAAAGAAAATCGGCATTAAGTTGGTTGCTTGCTTAATTCAATTAAGTACTTGATGTAACTTAACTTTTTAAAGTATAGCAACATCTGGAGTGACTGGGTACCTTTTTAACTGAATATTCAGCCTGAGAAAATTGTCAGTTATTGAACCTGAAAGCATATTAGACTGTCAGTAATCAGTTTATAGTTTTATAGCACATAGCGACCATGAAGTATGTGCAGTGCAGGTCCCCTGCCCCTATCGGGAAATGATCAACTCATAACACTCCTCCCTCACTTAATCATTGAGCCCCATAAAACTTTTTGTCCCTTGCCATCACTTCAACATCAATACTCCTAGATACACCATTGAATACTATCCAAAGCTAAAGTAACATTTGGTCAACCTATCAGCCAGTGAAGCAATTCTATGAAAAGAAACTGAGAACTACAAAAAAAATGGCATTGCATTTCCCTTTACTATACTAGATTGCAAATGTTGTATAATGTTTATTAATTTATTTTTTATTAAAAATTGTGTTACATTTATACACATTGTAATCTTTTATGTATAATGAACTACATAAAAGTGGGTGAATAAAGGATATGCAGGAAGTAGAATGATGTTGGTTTTAAAAATTAGAGCACCAAAAACTTGATATAGCCATAGTTCAGTTTCTGCACTCCAATGCAATTTAGGTTTGTTGACTTTGAAAAAAAAAATCCACTAAAACCAGTTACAAAAGTGCTGTCACTTGATGCCTATTTCAAAGACTCAGAATATAAAATAATACATATTATATCAGTTAGAGGCATTAATCCTATAGTTAAAAACCTTGATTTCTCTAGGTTTCTTCCTCTTTATTTTTTTCCTCCTTTTTTCTTTTTACTTTTGCTTGATTTACTAGCTGGTGATGGCAACTCTTCACCGCTCATTTTTGCCAAGTTTTGCTTCAATTCCAAAAGTTTCTTGACCTCTGTGTCAATTTTAGCTTTTTCTGCTTTCATTGCTTTCAGGGATCTCACAATCTCACCCTATATATTAAAAAAAAATAGAAATTGCTTAATTTTACTTTATGTAAGTTCAACCATCATTCAATAGTATTGCCTATGTTAAGATAAAACAGGAGGAAGGTGGGACCTGGTTGGTAGAAAAATCCAAGGAATAAACAAAAAGGCCAAGCACATACACATGGCGCTTCAACACTCTACTATCATAATCATAACAATATAAGGAGTGCTTGTCGGAACATCTAAATCCATGCATGCTAACCTGAGCAGTAACTAGCTTTTTCAGTTCTTCAATATCCGCTGGACTACATAATGCTGGTTCTGGGGTACCAGTCTTCTCCTGCGGGGCCACAGGTGTCTGCTGAGAGGGTACAGGATTCTGCTTACCAGCAAACTGCTGCTTTAATTCCTCAGCCTGAGAAGCCTCAATCTTACTGAATAAAGGTGATGGCTTTCCTATCTTTTGTCCAGGCTGAAGTTGGCACACAAATTTCTCACTGAGGTAGTTAGAGATAGTTGTTGCCTGCAGTTGTTCCTGAATGGTTTGGCTTACACTTGGCATATACGGGTGCAGCATCAACGATATTAGGTAGCTAATGTTTACTACAACTCCTATTACAGTACCAGCTTTCACTCTGAAATGAGAATAAACAAGCAGACACTGTTTAATTCAATCTTCACAGCATAGACAGCCACTCTGCAACAGCTCAGATAGACATGATAACAATACTAAGCCTAGGCCTTCAAATTAATATAACCACGGAAACGTAATTTGTATATTTGTCTTATATAATGTAGGTAAATTTTCATTATTCAACCAGTTAATCAAAAACTCCCTACTCTAGTTGTATAACGAAAGTACAGTATTTTGTTACGTTACTTTTTTCAAAAATCAATTGCAAAAATGGAGGGGTCGGCAGCATGCGAGTGGTGGACAGCAACACAGCATTGACCAGCATTGACTACTATGGTGAGAGTGCTGTCTGCTCAATGGATGTGAGGTCTGCTCTACAGATGTGAGACATGGACATTATATCCTAAGCTATTCCAAGAACTACCTCTTACACAACCACTGGGATAAAAAAAAATAACATGATACAAAAAAGACATATAAGTTAAGTGGACGTGATTCGTTGACTATTGCTGCAGAAGAGCCTGTATCTGAGCTTGGTAACTGGACCCAAACAGGGGAAGAGGTAGACACAGAAAGACCTACATAAACAGTTGATATCTCGCTGCAAGATACTTAACTTGAGAAATCAAAACAACAGCTTAGCAAATTGTGAAAACATATTTCTCCATTGTTTTCAGTAGTAATGTGACCACTAAAAGAAAGAGCCTAAGATGACATAACTATCTTCATCTTTCTTAGTTTTCATGAGATCCCAAGGCTTCGTGGCTTGCATATGTTGGTTACCAATGCGAGAAATTGAGAGAATCTGACGCAGAGCATCACGAATCCTTGAAAAAAATAATCAAAAATGTTAGAAGAAATTGATTTCTGTATGTATAAACTTGATAAAGACAAAGTTTCACATGAAGAACTTATTTCTAAACATAATGTAATCAACTACTTAGTCTCAAAGGGGCATCTAATACACTCACATCTTCATTTTCCTTTCACTGTTGTGCAAAGTAATATTACTTGGTTAAGTATCTCACTTCTGATTTGTTTAGTTTTACTTTTGATAATATTAACTGTGCTGGCGAGGATGATGGTGACGATAGAGCAAATGATGATAATGAAGATCCTGATGATGATGATGGTTAACATAATGTTAATAAGGATGGTGGATGACATTTAAATCATAGATTATCTCACTTACTTAACCTTCTCTAGTAATTCAACTTTAAGCTTTTTCGATACAGCAACTATTACATACTTATCATCCTCACTTAAAACCATTTCAGGAACAACACTGTTGAAATTCTTCTCCAAGAAAGACAATCCTCTGTTGAAAAAATAAAAATAAAATTTTTAAAACTTTGTAGGGCCAGTGAATCCTGTCACTGGAGATGGACCAAACCCACCTCAGTATACAACTAATGATGATGGAAATAAAGAACCTAGTACAGGTAGGAATTGGTTTGGCTAAAACTGATATTTAAATTAAAAGGGATGGCTATTATCTACATATAAATGAACAGCTATTAAATTATTACCATAGCTATATACAGTTCACCCTCCAAATTGAGAACACCTTTGAGACCTTAACATTTAGGGTGGCCTCTGAGTTCGGTCTCCAATTAGAGGGTTAGATTTGAGTTAAAAGATTGAAGATTGTTATGTCACCAATTAGAGGGACTCAGACTTAGTGGGATCTCAAATTGGAGAGTGCACTGTATATATATTTTATAATTTTATATTACTGAATGTAATACATTTTTGTGTAGTGCTTTAAAACATTAAAAGTTTATTTCTTTTTGTGTTTAGGAGGTAAACTAAACACAGGGGCAATTGTAGGCATCGTTTTGGCTTCTGTTGTTCTTTTACTTGCTGTTGCTATGATTGCCTGGTTTGTTGTCCAGCGACAGAAATTCTCCTTTAATGATTCCAAAGCCACAACCGGGATAGATAACCAACTATACAACGCTGGCACCAGTACAGTACACCTAGATGAGAAAGTACAAGCAGAGGCATAATAAACAATCTCAAATTTTATATCAATTAATCAAATACAGTCCTTTAGCTCCAGGGATATCTATTTATACAAGAATTAAGCCAGTAAATATAATTTCTCACCAGGCACTTAATTCTATATTCCAAGACTTCTATCAACAGAATAACACCCGTAAGCCTAGTGTACATAGTTGGCTCATGTGCTCTATAAATAACCTAGTACACCTTTCAAGAGGAGTAGGGTACCCTGATATACTGATTCATACCACCCCTGTGGTGGACAGACAAGAGTAGTTTACTGGGTATTTCGGACATGATGGGACCCTTAAAGGAGGATGTTACTAGCATACAAGCTAGTCTAGTTTAAAAAAGTCCCATACTCTAGCGATGCCTGTAGGCCCAGTAAATGAGAGTGGCACTGCACACTGACCAATCAACCTGAATGACTTGGCATAGAGAACATTTTACCTTTATATTACATTGTTCATGACATCCATGGCTATATGCTCGTTTTAAGTTTAGAAAGTCTTGTAATTACTGTTAATACTTATTATTATCACTTAAGTATATACACTGTACTGTTAATACTTATTATTATCACTTAAGTATATACACTGTACTGTTAATACTTATTATTATCACTTAAGTATATACGCTGTACTGTTAATACTTATTATTATCACTTAAGTATATACGCTGTACTGTTAATACTTATTATTATCACTTAAGTATATACGCTGTACTGTTAATACTTATTATTATCACTTGAGTATATACACTGTACTGTTGTATATACACTGTACTGTTAATCTTGACTTTGTAGGGCCAGTGAATCCTGTCACTGGAGATGGACCAAACCCACCTCAGTATACAACTAATGATGATGGAAATAAAGAACCTAGTACAGGTAGGAATTGGTTTGGCTAAAACTGATATTTAAATTAAAAGGGATGGCTATTATCTACATATAAATGAACAGCTATAAAATTATTACCATAGCTATATACAGTTCACCCTCCAAATTCAGAAAACCTTTGAGACCTTAACATTTAGGGTGGCCTCTGAGTTCGGTCTCCAATTAGAGGGTTAGATTTGAGTTAAAAGATTGAAGATTGTTATGTCACCAATTTGAGGGACTCAGACTTAGTGGGATCTCAAATTGGAGAGTGCACTGTATATATATTTTATAATTTTATATTACTGAATGTAATACATTTTTGTGTAGTGCTTTAAAACATTAAAAGTTTATTTCTTTTTGTGTTTAGGAGGTAAACTAAACACAGGGGCAATTGTAGGCATCGTTTTGGCTTCTGTTGTTCTTTTACTTGCTGTTGCTATGATTGCCTGGTTTGTTGTCCAGCGACAGAAATTCTCCTTTAATGATTCCAAAGCCACAACCGGGATAGATAACCAACTATACAACGCTGGCACCAGTACAGTACACCTAGGTGAGAAAGTACAAGCAGAGGCATAATAAACAATCTCAAATTTTATATCAATTAATCAAATACAGTCCTTTAGCTCCAGGGATATCTATTTATACAAGAATTAAGCCAGTAAATAGAATTTCTCACCAGGCACTTAATTCTATATTCCAAGACTTCTATCAACAGAATAACACCCGTAAGCCTAGTGTACATAGTTGGCTCATGTGCTCTATAAATAACCTAGTACACCTTTCAAGAGGAGTAGGTTACCCTGATATACTGATTCATACCACCCCTGTGGTGGACAGACAAGAGTAGTTTACTGGGTATTTCGGACATGATGGGACCCTTAAAGGAGGATGTTACTAGCATACAAGCTAGTCTAGTTTAAAAAAGTCCCATACTCTAGCGATGCCTGTAGGCCCAGTAAATGAGAGTGGCACTGCACACTGACCAATCAACCTGAATGACTTGGCATAGAGAACATTTTACCTTTATATTACATTGTTCATGACACTGGCTATATGCTCATTTTAAGAAAGTTTAGAAAGTCTTAGGTAATGGATTGAAGGGACTACGGAAAAATCATATTAACTGGCTTGCATGATAAGGAAACCTGTCTCATGTTTAACGGTATCAATAGGGGGTTTTAATATCTGTATAGTTATTTCTCCAGAATATTTTTCCCCTTTTGAGATTTAAATGAGGAAAAGAAAAAAAAAACTTCAATGATCAATCGAACCCTATTAAAGTTTTTGCAAGATAAATTAATGTCAAGATTCAACTCCTATAATAGATGTATATTTTCCTTGGGCATTTTTGCAAACTTTTTTCCGAGTGGGTGAAAATAGTTAAACAAAAAAATATGTATGTTTTCAAATATACTCAGAGCATCTTATGTACATTTGTTTAATTTATAAGAATTGTATCATTGAAAATAATATAGAGGTTTTACCTCATTTTTGCTAAAAATGTAATGCAGTAAATTATTTAAATTTAAAAAAACTAACAGTAACACCAAAAAGAATTAAACAAATGTTAGACATAACTTATAGTTGTTTGAAAACACCCTAAATATATTTGCCGAAATTTTACTTTATGTGAGTGTATACAAATTTGAATTAGGTAGAACTATTCTGATAGAAATTATTTTCACAATTTGTTTTAGTTGAAAATGTATTTTCCTGGCACACATTATTATTAAATTGTCATATAATACAACAGAATAACATTTGTTTATAAATAGAATACTCTGTAGATATCAAATACACTGATGCTAAAACAATTAAGTTCATATCATTGCAAGCTCCAGGAATTATAAATAAATTACTATAGAGAATACTAGATTGTTAATAGTGATATTCTCTTAGGTGATCTCAGAGGTGCTGCCAGCAGGGGGACGGGGCTGGGGAGCTCCCCCACCACCTACTGCGTTGAGTAAAAAAAAAACCACAATTCGCCGGGGAGAAAAAAAAATGTATATGTATTTTCTATATATTAGAAATCGATTAATTAAGACTTTGAAACCCCAAATTGTCATATTTTTCAGCGACGCCTGACCATGACCACTTTTTTTGTGGGGGACCTTGATCCATTATCGATCATACTCCAATTATAACCCAATGCTAAATGGAATTGAACTGGGGTCTTAAAGCACATAAAGCAGGAACAATTCCTCTCAGCTAATGGTGATCACAACACAAGTTATTCATCTTTTTCTACTTTCCTTAATTTTGTAGGCTTTTTTTAAATAGTAGTTTTCAAAATTCACCTCTGCATTACAAACATTAGGGATCTCACCGTATAGAATGCAACAATTTAGCAATCAACTTCCATTATGCATTATAATAAGCATTCAAAATTATATTTCATGTCGAAGCAGCATTGCAACATGTTTACAGCTAACATTGTTGTCTTTGCTCAAGAACATTTAACATTACCGTACCGTTATTGTCCTTGCATTGCTGTTCCATTCAGTGGCCACATCTTTGAGAGACTGCACATTTAGGTTTTTTTTATTTCAATAGCAGCAGGGGCAGGTAAATATTCATAAGATCCCAGGCCTTGGTGGCCTTCAAACGTTGGTTACCAATGCAGGAAATTGAGGTGCGATGGAGAGTATCACAGATTCTATGAATCAGTACAACTATGTCCTTTTGACAATAAGAAATGATGATATTAAGTGATGATGATTATGATATAAGGGTTATAATTACGATTATGAAGATTATAATAGTAATGATGATGGTGTTAGACCCTTGGTACGTATATGCAAAGAGTATTGTGCCGTTGGTACCTTTAAAGTAAAACAACAAAAAAACGATGTTCTGGTTCTGATTTATTGTTCTCATGACATAAAATTATACGGAAATGGAATGAGCAAGTCAACACTGAAATGGACTTTCTATAGTATTTTTTTTGGTGGGCATTTTCATTGGAAAGAAAATCGGCATTAAGTTGGTTGCTTGCTTAATTCAATTAAGTACTTGATGTAACTTAAATTTTAAAGTATAACAGCATCTGGAGTGACTGGGTACCTTTTTTTAAAAGAATATTCAGCTAAGAAAATTGTCAGTTTTTGAACCTGAAAGCATATTAGACCGTCAGTAATCAGTTTATAGCTTTATAGCACATAGCGACCATGAAGTATGTGCAGTGCAGGTCCCCTGCCCCTATCGGGAAATGATCAACTCATAACACTCCTCCCTCACTTAATCATTGAGCCCCATAAAACTTTTTGTCCCTTGCCATCACTTCAACGTCAATACTCCTAGATACACCATTGAATACTATCCAAAGCTTAAAGTAACATTTGGTCAACCTATCAGCCAGTGAAGCAATTCTAGGAAAAAAAAACTGAGAACTACAAAAAAATGGCATTGCATTTCCCTTTACTATACTAGATTGCAAATGTTGTATAATGTTTATTAATTTATTTTTTATTAAAAATTGTGTTACATTTATACATATTGTAATCTTTTATGTATAATAAACTAAATAAAAGTGGGTGAATAAAGGATATGCAGGAATTAGAATCCGTGATGTTGGTTTTAAAAATTAGAGCACCAAAAACTTGATATAGCCATAGTTCAGTTTCTGCACTCCAATGCAATTTAGGTTTGTTGACTTTGAAAAAAAAAAATCCACTAAAACCAGTTACAAAGGTGCTGTCACTTGATGCCTATTTCAAAGACTCAGAATATAAAATAATACATTATATCAGTTAGAGGCATTAATCCTATAGTTAAAAACCTTGATTTCGCTAGGTTTCTTCCTCTTTATTTTTTTCCTCCTTTTTTCTTTTTACTTTTGCTTGATTTACTAGCTGGTGATGGCAACTCTTCACCGCTCATTTTTGCCAAGTTTTGCTTCAATTCCAAAAGTTTCTTGACCTCTGTGTCAATTTTAGCTTTTTCTGCTTTCGTTGCTTTCAGGGATCTTACAATCTCACCCTATATATTAAAAAAAAAATAGAAATTGCTTAATTTTACTTTATGAAGTTCAACCATCATTCAATAGTATTGCCTATGTTAAGATAAAACAGGAGGAAGGTGGGACCTGGTTGGTAGAAAAATCCAAGGAATAAACAAAAAGGCCAAGCACATACACATGGAGCTTCAACACTCTACTATCATAATCATTACAATATAAGAGTGCTTGTCGGAACATCTAAATCCATGCTAACCTGAGCAGTAACTAGCTTTTTCAGTTCTTCAATATCCGCTGGACTACATAATGCTGGTTCCGGGGTACCAGTCTTCTCCTGCAGGGCCACAGGTGTCTGCCGAGAGGGTACAGGATTCTGCTTACCAGCAAACTGCTGCTTTAATTCCTCAGCCTGAGAAGCCTCAATCTTACTGAATAAAGGTGATGGCTTTCCTATCTTGTGTCCAGGCTGAAGTTGGCACACAAATTTCTCACTGAGGTAGTTAGAGATGGTTGTTGCCTGCAGTTGTTCCTGAATGGTTTGGCTTACACTTGGCATATACGGGTGCAGCATCAACGATATTAGGTAGCTAATGTTTACTACAACTCCTATTACAGTACCAGCTTTCACTCTGAAATGAGAATAAACAAGCAGACACTGTTTAGTTCAATCTTCACAGCATAGACAGCCACTCTGCAACAGCTCAGATAGATATCATAACAATACTAAGCCTAGGCCTTCAAATTAATATAACCACGGAAACGTAATTTGTATATTTGTCTTATATAATGTAGGTAAATTTTCATTATTCAACCAGTTAATCAAAAACTCCCTACTCTAGTTGTATAACGAAAGTACAATATTTTGTTACGTTACTTTTTTCAAAAATCAATTGCAAAAATGGAGGAGTCGGCAGCATGCGAGTGGTGGACAGCAACACAGCACTGACCAGCATTGACAACTATGGTGAGAGTGCTGTCTGCTCAATGGATGTGAGGTCTGCTCTACAGATGTGAGACATGGACATTATATCCTAAGCTATTCCAAGAACTACCTCTTACACAACCACAGGGATAAAAAAAAATAACATGATACAAAAAAGACTTATAAGTTAAGTGGACGTGATTCGTTGACTATTGCTGCAGAAGGGCCTGTATCTGAGCTTGGTAACTGGACCCAAACGGGGGAAGAGGTTGACAGAAAGACCTACATAAACAGTTGATATCTCGCTGCAAGATACTTAACTTGAGAAATCAAAACAACAGCTTAGCAAATTGTGAAAACATATCTCCCATCCCTCACATTATTTTCAGTAGTAATGTGACCACTAAAAGAAAGAGCATAAGATGACATACCTATCTTCATCTTTCTTAGTTTTCATGAGATCCCAAGGCTTCGTGGCTTGCATATGTTGGTTACCAATGCGAGAAATTGAGAGAATCTGACGCAGAGCATCACGAATCCTTGAAAAAAATAATCAAAAATGTTAGAAGAAATTGATTTCTGTATGTATAAACTTGATAAAGACAAAGTTTCACATGAAGAACTTATTTCTAAACATAATGTAATCAACCACTTAGTCTCAAAGGGGCATCTAATACACTCACATCTTCATTTTCCTTTCACTGTTGTGCAAAGTAATATTACTTGGTTAAGTATCTCACTTCTGATTTGTTTAGTTTTACTTTTGATAATATTAACTATGCTGGCGAGGATCATGGTGACGATAGAGCAAATGATGATATTGAAGATCCTGATGATGATGATGGTTAACATAATGTTAATAAGGATGGTGGATGACATTTTAATCATAGATTATCTCACTTACTTAACCTTCTCTAGTAATTCAACGTAAACTTTAAGCTCCTTCGCTACAGCAACTATTACATTCTTATCATCCTCACTTAAAACCATTTCAGGAACAACACTGTTGAAATTCTTCTCCAAGAAAGACAATCCTCTGTTGAAAAATAAAAATAAAATAAAGCTTAATATACATTACTGGTAGCTGACTGACACTTGATATATACGTGACAAATTCTTGAGTGTTTCTAAAATTTTAACAATAGATAATGAATTGTATTATATTGTAGGTCAGTAGGCAGAGAGAAACAGTTAGACCCGTGGAAAGTAAACATGTTAATATGAGTTTAATTTGTTTGGATTTTTATTCCCAACACTGCAAGCATCATGATTGCAATTACAAATCACACAAATCAGGAGTGATGTTGTGGGTCTATGAGTGAGAAAATTACCTGGATGAATGGGCAGGTTGCATTAGCAATCTGGCTTACATTGTTTTATTCACCTAATTTTATACCTCCTCCAGGTATTCACAAAATAGACATTAAACAATTAACTATACTAAGGACACAAGGATAAGATTCCAACATTTAAATTGTTAAATGTGGCCCACCTGTTGACAAAATTTCCCAGATTGTTCAACAGTTCCGAGTTATTCTTCAGTACAAAATCTGACCAACTAAATGCGCTGTCCTGAGATTCCGGGCGGACGTAGAGCAAGTAGAACCGCCAAATGGCTGCAGGAATACCAGTCTTACAGACATCCGTCCCAAAGATGCCAACACCTCTGCTCTTGGAGAATTTCCCATCTTCATAGTTAAGGTACTCTAAAAATAGACATTGAGACATTAATTCTAGTTTCCATCCAAGAAAATATATCACTTTCTATTGAGTATTATACTACTTGTATATTTGAATAACACATGCTACTAAGGGAACAAAAATGATGAGGGTACTAAAATTTATACCATACTAAATTTTAATGAACTCAATGAAATTTTGGTTTGTATGAAGATTATTAAAATTTAACCATGCATTGCCACCTTGTTGCTATGGCATCTACATGTAAAACATTTTAAACCACCAATAATTAAAATGTACCCACCTGTGGCGATTAAGTGGTTGACAAGTGTCCAGTTATCATCGGCTCCTAGCAGTGAGCATGGAAAAATGACACTGTGGAATGGTACGTTGTCCTTTGCCATAAAATTGTAGAGTTCCACCTGACGAAATCATTTTATTAAAAAAAAATATCATAAGTAAGGCATTATAATTATCATTGGGACATATTATAATAACTAATTATCTTCCACACAATCACTAGTATTATTACGTCTCTCACAATCATCATTAGTGTCATTATTATCAGTTACCAAAACCATCAACATCCTCACTGCCACCATTTTAACCTTACTCACTGCTATACTTATTGCCACCATAATCACCATAATGCTAACCCTCAATATTCACAATCATCACTACCAACATTACTATCATAATCATCATCATCTCAATTGGCATCATAATCGTCATCCACATAGTCGCTGATATCCCATCACCATGGCAATAGAATCTGCCACCATCATCATCATCTCCATCATCATCTCCAATATCATCATAGACTGTTGCCAATGATCTACCTCTTCTGGATTCTTCCACCATTTCTGCCAATCATCAGTGTAATTAGCAGTAATTGACGGATACCCAATGGGGGCATCAAACCACACATAGAACACTTTATCCTTGAAGCCCTCAAGGGGGACAGGCGTCCCCCATTTTAAATCTCTAGTGATACACCGAGGCTTCAGGCCATCGCGAACCCATGAGTTTGTAATAAGCTTTGCATTGTGGGTCCAATCACCCTCACTGGTAGATTTATTTAAGAATTTCTCAAGAGTTGGCTGAAGTTTTGGTAAATCAAGAAATAGATGTTTAGAGCTACGGATCACTGGTGAGTTGCTGCAAACTTTACATCTTGGTTTCTGAGGAATTTAAAAAAACATTAAATTCAAGTGAAAAAAAGTCAATAATTTTTACATTGGCGGCATGATATAAAGCTTTGTTCATTATCATAATATAATCTTTAAATGTCATACCTTCAACTCGGTGGCATTTATTAGTTTCCCGCACTTGTCACACTGGTCCCCACGCGCATCTTCATAGTTACATAGTGGGCAAGTGCCCTCAACAAAACGATCGGCAAGGTAGCGGTTGCACGTCTCACACAAAAGCTGTTCAACTGTATCTTCAAGCAAAAAGTTGCGCTTGTGAAGACGCCAAAATATATCTTGTGCAATTCTACAAAAGACAGGAAGCAAAGGGTGTTTAACAATTCAATTTCATTTACACTGTAGTGTTTTCAAAATCATTTGTAATGTACTGTATGTTCAAAGAATCTCATCTGGTGATTTGTAATGTATGTTCTGATGTTTCAAATTAGTGTCTATATCTGATAGATTACAGTCTAATGATTCTAGCTGGAAGCGACAGTGACCGTTCAACCAACAGACGGTGATTTGGACTTTGATATTGGGCACACTGCTTGACGTTTTAAGCAAAACAATTTTATTTACATGTTCCTCTCTATTACTCTTTTTAAGCATTATTTTCAGTTGAATATATAAAATGTGTACATCAAAAAAGTGAAAAATCAACAGTTATCATATTAAAATGGTAAAAACAAAACTAAAAGAGTTTCACTTAGTATTTACATTAAATTGATACAAAAACAATTGTCAAAAGTCTCATTACAATGACATAAAAGTTATATCTACTTACTCAGTTTGTTTCACGGTAGTAGTCCTTCCAAAGTAGTCAAAACCGATATTAAACCACTCATATATTTCGTAGTGCAGCTTAAAATACTTGTCACAAATTTGTTTTGGTGTTAATTTTTCCTCAAGTGCTTTGGTTTCCGTGGCTGTACCGTATTCATCTGTACCACAGATGTACAAAGTGTTGTAGCCACGAAGATTGCAGTATCTGAAAATAGGGAAGAAGCAAGTTCAACAATTATCTTCTGTCTTGAGCTTGAAGAGTAAAATTCAATATCTCAATTTCTTTTACTGTAATAAAGATCAAATTAATATTTCCTCCCCAATAATATAATTGGTATTATACAATACCAATACTCTTCGTTTAGAGATCACTAGCCAATATAATGATTCTTGTAGTCAAAAAGTTATAAAACTGGAATTTTTTTTTTCTTTTTTTGTTAGGATAGGATAGTCAGACGCCATTTTCACTCCAGCTCCTGTGAGTTCTGTTCCGGTGAGCTCTAAATTATGGGAGTGTCAAAGTGCTGGAGAACAGAGCAGTAAAAATAGACTATGGGCTTGTTTCTGTTCAATTTGAAAAAATACCAGTTATTTTTTTGGCCAAGCTAAATTGATTTGTCCATGTTGTTCAATTTTTTCTATAAAAACAAAATGGTTATCTCACTGGGTGGTCGGGGGAGGTATGACGACACATTACCCATAATGCTTTTGAAGGTTGGAAGTGTGTAATAGGCCTTTTTCACGAATCGGTAGACTTTGTTAAGTGATGACAAACATTGCGAATCAGCAGTGCGTAACCAACAGAAATAAGATAAGCTTTTGGGTGGATTTTCTGACATCATGTTGTTTAAGAAATCATAACTCAATAACGGGGCGTCGTATCCAAAAAATTTTTCAAGCAAAATGTTCTTAAAAGACTAGTCTACACCACTATATGATTGAATAAAAATTGAAAAATGTTTTTGACCTCTGAAATGAAGATGGAAAAAGAAAAGCCTAATTAGGATATCTGGCTATGTGGATTGCTTCTAACATTCCACTCCCCCTAACTCATTTTTTTCAGATTTTTTTTCTAGTCTATACATCTAAGTATGAAGGATAAAGCTACATTCACATCAAGCCCAGATCCGGTCCAGAGCCCGGACCAAAAATCGTGAGTTGCTACATTTTTTTAACGCTGCGTTCACGGTTGTTCGGTTTAAGTATGCGTGCGTTCGATTGGTTCAAACCAACCAAGCTTGTTGCTGATTGGTCCACGAAAAAAAACCTACGATTTCAGGAAACAAATGGCTCTCAGATTCATTGGTCTGGATCCAGAGTCCGGATTGGAATCCCGGCTTGATGTGAACGTAGCTTAATAATGAGGTAATGGCAAATTACCTGGAAAAAACATCGGCACTTAAAACACATCCTATAATGTTTCCAAGATGTGGGACGTTGTTAACGTATGGAAGGGCACTGGTGATTAACACATTACGTTCACCTTTCACCGGGATACTGAAAAAAAGTAATGTACTGTAATTACTTAGTAAATTAATATACATTTTAGCGTGTTAATTTTAAGATATACACTAATTATGAATACTGTAATTTGGTTTGTACATCTGATTCATATTAAAATAATCAGGAAGTGAAAATTTCTGGGGAAAGTAAAAGAAATTTAACAATGATTAAGCACAATTGGCTGGTCTCACTGCGTTGAAAGTGTATGTTAACTCTATGCCAACCAAAAACGTAGATCTTAGTGTTAATATAAAAATAAACTGAACTAAAGACTACAATATGAAAGTGTCAACCAATGACAGCCAACTTTTGAATAGAAGATTACAGCACTATCATGAGTATTTGATCATTAACATTATCATTGTTGTTATGAAAACAAAATTATAAAGGGAATGAAATTTTAAAACAACTATGGCTTCAAAGTTGTCATTTTTCACATACATTTAACAATACTTATCTGTTGATATTACCATTATTTTATTTTTGCTTTGATTAAGATTGAATTTGGATGGCTTTAACGTGAAATACTTCAAGGATACTCGAGGAAATTCCAACCACTTATTTCTAGTGGGTCATTCAGGGTTTAATTGGACAGTATATTGGTAAACTACACCCCACTGTGTATGTTAAATATTATGCATTGCATTCTTTAACATGCACTTAGGCCATATTGCACAAAGAACCAATGGCATATCAAAATGATCAAGGAGAATTATTAGAGACTGGTAGTGAAACTTTAAAAAAACATTAAATCATTATTAGCAAACATTAATGAACTACAATGACCAAGACAAGTCTTGAGATTGAGGTCCCTAATAATGTCCTCCATATTAAGTATACCACCTACATGGGCTTGTCTTTGATTGAATGCTTAGGAAGGTTGTCTTTGCCATGGAGCCAGTCTGCAATTATCAAATCTCTCTCATCATCTGAAACCTAAGCAAAATTAAACATTTATCAATATTTAAATCTAATTGTTTTAAAATAACAAGATTGAGAGGAGTTGTAGTCTTTAAGAAATATAGGATTAATTTGAAGCTCTCCAAAAAAAGCCCTGCCACCAACTGCAATTAGCGCATAAATACCTTAGAAGAATCAACATCCTCCTCTACAACTTTCTTCTTGGTAGTCACTGGACGGACCAGTGGTTGAGCTTGAATAGATGCTTTGCATGCTGCTACACCTTTGCCATTTGTTACCATAGAAACAGCAGATTGGAATGCAGGATGCTGGGATAGCTTATCAAACCAGGCAGCCAAGTTGGAATACAACAATTTGAGCGAGGAATTCTCAGCAATTAATGGATATATTGCTGACCAGAGTACAATATCTGCTGCTGATAATTCAGACTGGAAGAAACAAAAAAAAAAGGCATATCAACCTGATTTATGGACACGAGTCAGCTTTCTTACAGCCAGTTCAAATGGATGGATCAATAACAAAATTGAATGAAAGAAGGTTTGCAAATAATGAACTAGATGAATAGCATATCCAAAAACAATAAGATAAATAAATTAAGAGTAAAAATGAACAGAATGAAAGAATTAAATTAATGGAATAGATTTAAATGAAGTGGAATAAATTAAATGAATAGAATGAATGGAAAGAGTGGAATGGAATGACTGGATAGAATAAATGGAATAAATGATATGATTGAATGGAATGAATGTAATTTTTAAAATGAATGAAAAAAAAAATGAATGAATGTAATTTTTAAAATGAATGAAAAAAAAAATGAATGAATGGATGGATTAATAAATCAATGACTGAATCACTGGGTTCTGTAAAAAGATTTCACCTAATGGGGACCACCCATTTCCATACTAATACACAATACAAAATATAGAATAGAATAAAATAAAGAAAAAAATTAAAAAAATTAAAAATATCAAATTTTTTTTAAATAACTTTCACCAACAAAAAATGATTTTTCTTTCATAGTTAAGTTAATGTGCACCAAAAAAAAAAAAAACAATATCGTAAATTTTTTTTTTAATAACTTACACCAACAAAAAATGATTTATCTTTCAAGGCCAAGTTAATGTGCGCTAGGTGGGTTTTCAAAGGGTCTGAGTTGACTTTTTCTTTTGTAGCAGCTGTAGCAATGACGGGGCCTAGAACAGGCTATGGAGGCAATCAAATCATTTCATTATCAATCACTTAAAATAATAATAAAATAACAACATAAGAATTATAAGGTGCTATTAGCTAATACTATCACATTGCATTACATTTAGAACTTAATTTTTTTAATAGTTATAAACATTAAGGCTAGCCATCTTTCATACAAAGGCACATGGTCATCAGAAAGGCACATCTTATCAATTTACCAGTGGCGGATTCAAGGAGGGGGGGGGAACCCATCCGGCCTGGGCTCCCCCTAAATTTGTTGAAATTGTAAAAAATTGGAGAAAAAAGGGAAAATACATTTAAATTTTTTTTAAGTCTGAGAGTGCCATTTCCAGCCATCTGGAGGTGACATAATCATAAATTTTCATGGTGAGGCTGAGGCGGTACAGACCATCCATCTGTCAAAGTTCCTAGATGGCCCCTCTAAATTCAAATTCCTGGATTCACCACTGTTTTCTGATAATTATGTCACCTATTATGTTCCCGAGTTTAAACAATTAGGATGAAATATGATGACATTTTCAGTACATGGTTTTAACAAATAATCCATCAAATTTACAACAAATCAATAACAAAATACAAAACATTCTCATTTCTTTTAATGAACTAATTAAAAATACAAGATTATAAATATTGTACAACTAACTATACAGTAGCAGCACCTGCAATTGACTGGACTCCCATTCTAACCATTCAGTTACTTTAACATCATCTGAATCATTCCCTGACTTGCTCAAAAAATACCTTTACAATGAAAAAACAAAGAAATTAAATAAAAAATGAAACAAAATTACATGGAAAATTTACAAACTAAATGAACTCCATAAGCAGTTACTTTATAGTTTAGAAATAGAGTTTAGAATGAAATTAATGATTTGGATTCAACAAATGAACAATTTTGCTAGCTGACCATGAAAAGCCAGGAATCCCAAGTTAGATGTTCCTAAACCACTTCCGAGAGATCTGCTTTACAGGACAAGAAAAAGTGCGCGACCGGCGGTCGGAGACATTCGCCATTACCCCAAAGGCATTTTAGAAAAAAAGAGAACTTAGGTGTTTTATCAGCACATGAAAGAGGAGCACAAAGGGGAAATGAAGGAGTTACTGTAATGGTCAAAATCCAGTAAACATGCAGGAAACCCGATGATACAACAAGTGACGGAGGCTGAGAAAATTGAAATACATAATCCCAACATCAATAAAAAAGAAGAGTGGGGGAACATGCAGCTCCCTCGCAGTAGGGGACACTCCCAAGTTTAAATATATACCTTGTGGCTATGTATTATTATTGTGTGTATCTTCTCTATTTATGTTGACGTTTTTCTATGTCTATACATTTGTATTGAATTCTATCATAACCTATAATATAAAGGAACAGTGGTATAATGTCATGAGTTATTTAGCATACTCATGAATAACCACTACTCCATATAGTGTTATGTAACATTTTATGCGGAAACAGAGTTACAAACCGATTGATTCAGATGAGGATTGGACTACGCCAGAAGAGGGTCCAGGCGGACTGAAAATTTGCGTCATATACAGTAAGTGTTTGAATGTGTTTATACTGTCTCTTATACACATCTAGATGTTTAAAAGTGGAATTCACAGTGATGAAAATGAAAAAAAAAAGTTAGCCTAGGTCCCCTAGGCCTAGTTTTAAAATACAATGAAATGTTCTGGACAAAACGGCAAAAAACCAAAACGGCAATGACCAAAATGGCAATGACCAAAACGGCAATAAACCAAAACGGCAATGATAAGTACCAAAATGGCAACAGACCAAAACGGCAATGTCAACTACCAAAACGGCAATAGGCATAGACCAAAACCCCAAAGGAGCAAAAATCAATGCCAAGACTGCAGCGCCACCGGGCTCGGGCAGCAGTCTATAATTTTATGATTTGTTTTTTTTTTACACATCCATACCGAATTACAGTATTTCACTATTTTAAAGTGTTATTTATATTATTATTATTTTTATTTCTAGAACTTATTATTATTATTATTATTATTATTATTAATGTTGTTAACCTTTAAAGTGTTTTTTTTTTCTTTCGCGCGCTTTTACTTTTATAACATAAATCGTTTAGCCTCATTTTGTCTGTATTTTAAAGTTTTAATTATTTAAATGTTTAATGCTTATAAATTGTGATTCCCCAATCTTTTTACTATTGAATTTGTATGTTATACTATTATTATTATCATTATTATTCATTATTATTATTATTAATAATAATGATGTTCTTTTGCATTTTTTACTTGAAAGTTCTATGACAATTTAGCCTCATTTTCACTGTATTTATCGTTGTACACTTTCATGTTTTTAATTGGTTTTATGTAGTGCCCAATTGGAATACTTCTTTTTTAGAAAACTTTCATAGACCATCCTTGCATCATCTTTTATTGTAATATTTTTTGTCCTGCCTTGTGCGAATTTTATCTGTTTTGTACAATGTTTTGATGATGAGAAATAAACTGAATTGATGGTATCCAAACTAAATATTCAATTAGAATGGTCTGTTAATTTTATTTGAGTTGTACTTTTTAATGTTGTTCTGTAGTAACAGCAGTAAAAATAAAACCATCAAAGCGAGGTACAGTAAATACGAGTTAACAGCACCTTAATTAAAGTTCATGAATAAGGTGCGAAATCAAGAGGGGTCTTTAAAGGAACGCCTATGGAACGTTACTTTCAATAAACTTTTAATTTAAAAAAAGGCGTTTGAAGCTAACTATTGTTGATTTTATTTAGCTTTGCCAATTACCATACAGTATGTCATTCTGGAAGTGTTGCCGTTTTGGTTTATTGCCGTTTTGGTTTATTGTCGTTTTGATTTATTACCGTTTTGACTTATTGCCATTTTGGTCCATTGCCGTTCTGGTCTAAAAGTGTTGTCATTTTGATTTTTTTGCCGCTTTGGTCATTGCCGTTTTAACTTATTACCATTCATTTTGGTTTTTTGCTGTTTTGACCTGTTCCCCAATGAAAGCTGTGAAAAAAAAAGGCTTTTTAGAAGCCTCAGGTTGATCCATCTTGTTGAGTGAGTTGTTAAAAACCAAGTTGAGGAACAGTAATTCTCTAGGCCTAGATCTCTTGTTGCAGCGAATGATGCAAGAGTCAAATGTGCTTAGGCAATAGCCCAGCCTAGCTAGCCTAAAAGCCAAGGCCCTAGCTAGGGAAAGCACCATTAGGCCTAAAGGATATCTAGGCCTAGGCCCTATACCCAGCAGCGGCGGTTCCTTCTTAATTAGCTTAGCCTAGCCCTAGCTTAGACAGCTCACCTGAGGAATTTACAATTTTCCATTTAACACACAGTTGGGATTCACCCACATGAAATGCAATGGCAGCTTTTAGTGCTAAATGATTTCCTTCGTCGTAATATAATTCCATTTTCGTTTGCCGAACCGGCGTTTTTAACTGTGCGTACGTACGTGTGTGTCGTGTGCGGCTCGTCCCCCAGTACTAATTCCTGAAGCTCAAATCCTGTTTGTTCGTAAGTACTGTACTAGGCTGCTATGTTTTTCACTGAAACGCGCCAACGCGTTGCAACGCACACAAAACCTTTACCGCATACATACTACACACCACTGCACAACACTAACGCCTTTTGATTATCGTAAACAATAATGAGTTTATGTTTGTGAATGTTTTTATTCGCCGTAAGTCAATTTGATAAGATCGAAACAATTTATTATATTTTATATAAACAAAATGAAGATGTAAAAATGGCAAAAAGATGAACAATTTTGGACTGTACTTACTTTAGTACAGTACTTACTTGGTTTATCTGGTTCTAGTAAATTTGTTTAAGTAAAAAATATTTATTACTAACCAGAGAATAAAAGTAGCGTATAGTAAAAGGTCTGTGAAAGTCTATATGAATGGAGTTAGAGGAGGTCATCGGCCGACAGTGCCTGACAGACCGGCCGATGATGATGATGATTATTTTTTCAACATGTCCATGGTCTACGGTAGGGGACATGGTTAGATAAAATATTAAACTATTTCGAGAGAACGAAATTATATTTTGAGGGAACGAAATGATATTTGGAGGAGGGATTCCCTCGAAATAATTTAATACTTTTTCTAACCATGTCCCTTTTAGTTAGGGGCTCCGTAATGGTCCATACAGGAGAAGCGGTTCAATTGTTTGTTGTATTATAATTTCATTTAAAACGAATGATGATTGTCGAGATGACCAGACATGGTATTTTAACATTACATTAAGTGTAGTATTAAGAGTAGTAAAATGTTTGTAAATTATCGAAAAATATTTCTTTTTCGATCTGTTTCTGGTAGGAAGTTATTATTATTCAGTTATTCAAAATTTCTATTGAAATTTGAGGCAGTGCATTTTAACACATTAACTTTCAACCAGAAATCTAAAATCAGGTTTCTAGTATACAGACATTCTACTACCTGTACAAATAAAAATATTGTGATCTAGCCGATTTATAGGTGCAGAAAGGCCCTACATGAACGTTTTATTTACGTGTCTGGTATACCTGAGAGCGGAAATGTTATTCATCCAAAATTAAGTTAATAGTTAATAACCAATTCCTTAGCTAGTTGAGTATAAACAAGATTAACAAAATTATGGACGTAATTTAAAAAAACAAATCATCTTATTTTTGTTATTATTATTTATTCAGGTATAAAAGACATACAGGCTACAGCAACAATCAGAAAACAGTGCTGAAAATGAAATAGTTTGTATCACAAAGAGCATAACAATATAAAAGCAACACCTTATTTATTCGAATAAACGCTCCGCTTTAAATATATAAACCCCTAGAATAAATGCCCTCTCTGAGCCCAAACTCCTCCCTCGAATAAACTCCCCGGAGCATTATCACATTTTTTATGTATTCATTTATTTTTGTTTTTATTTTGTCATTATGCCAAATTTGGAATTAGAAATTCAGCTGGGACTCTGGGGACTCGGCCAAACACTCAGCTATAGTCTTTTGTCTGTAATTTTGTATTGTATTACATTGAAATTTCCGGGAACGTGTATTTGCGTATACGTATCTATTTCACACAAAAAAAAATTAAAAACGCTTCCCTCGAATAAAACACCAAAAAAAAAAAGGCCGAGGGCGTTTATTCGAATAAATATAGTAAACAACCTTAAAGAATCTAGGCCTATGTTACAGGTCTCCCTCCAACTAAAGACAACCAGGGGTTCCATGGTCCTTAACAGCTTTGGTCTCTAATTACAATAATAAAGAAGACATAATTATGTTAATTTAGGACCACAGAAAAGTGTTCCTAAATTGAAGAGGTCTTTATATTAGAGGGAGACCTATATTATTATTGCCATTATTATCATGCGAAAAATTATTACAATTTTTTATGAACGCGTCTGAACTATTTATTTTATACAGTAATACACTGCAATTCACAATCATTCAAATTACAATTAATTTGAATATTTTTGTAAAGTAGTAGAAGCTAATAAAGATTTTAAAATAGATCTATTTCAAAACCAGGACATCAATTATATCGAGTAAAACAACTATCAAGATTTCGATTACGTCACTTGTTGCAAAAGATAGCCAATTAAGTTTCGGGATGTCCCTTAAAAACATTTAAAAAGTGGACAATAATATTTTTTATTAATTGTAAAACATTAATGTTTAGAAATAACTATATAAAAACAAAACCCATTGGCGGGTCCAGAAAGTGGGGGAGGGGTGGGGGTGGGTGTTATGAAAGCAATCGCATGTGCCTATGAGACAATCAAAGCCTCTTCAAATGAACAGATGTTGTAGCATATAAATTAAAGTTGAGAGAGCCTCCGGAGGGAGCAAATATATGTTGTAGGCTTACAATTTATTTTTCTAAGACTTAAAATGTTTGTTTGAAAAAAAATGTGACCATATATGGGTACGATGACGTCACATATCATCACGTCATATCACATATCATCACATTGTATCAAAAAAAGTTGAACGTGTTCAACTATGTTCTATCAAATTTTATGTGACGCTTTTTTTTTTGATGAAATTTGATAGTGTAGACAAAGCTTTAGACAGATCAGTTGTACAATCAAAAAAAGTTTTCCTCCGAAGCCTTAAACCAGTTACTTTTACTTTAGACTGCCAGCAAACTTATCAAACGCATCTATTTCTAAAATCGATATACATTTTTAGTGATACACTGTAACACTTTAAGAAAGCGTCTACTATTTTACTGAAAACTGTTTTCAAGTTCACATCGATATCCATCTCTTCGAATAGTCTGTTATCAGTAATATGTCATTCATTTTTAACTTCTTTCTGTTCAGCATGTTTTCTTTTTAGCGTCAACTTTTTGAAAACTGAACTAGGCCTAGTTTTTCTTTTTGGTTTTGGAAGTATGTTTGGCTTTACTTTATTTGAACCGTCTGTCTTTTTACTATAGCTTGTTTTCTCCTCTTTCCCATGGTTGTCTGAAGTACATGGTCCTTCGTGAGAGGTTTTAACAATATCAACGCTTGAATGTTGATCCTCATTAGTCACTGCATCCTTCATATCACACACGCTTCTTAAAGTTGCTTCTAAAGTACAGAAAACGAAACAAAAAGAGACAGATAGTATCGATATGAAATAGTCACAATAATAATAATAATAATAATAATAATAATAATAATAATAATACACTAATTTCGTCATAGTTATTAAAATGAGTAATATAATAATTATAATAATAATGATAATAATAATAATATAAATAAATAATAATAATAATAATAATAGCCTATGAGTTAACCTTTATTAATTTGTATGTTTGTCACGTCTGTACGCTGGAACTTTGTTATTTTCGATCTATCAAAAATATATACATGTGTAAGATTCAATTCAATTCAGTTCAATAATAATAATAGTAATAATAATAATAATAATAATAATAATAATAATAATAATAATACGGTACATTCGTCATAATTATTAAAATGAGTAAAATAATAATAATAAATAATAATAATAATAATAATAATAATAATAATAATAATAATAATAATAATAATAATAATAATAGCCTATGAGTTAACCTTTAATAATTTGTATGTCTGTCACGTCTGTGGCTCGAACTTTGTTACTTTCGATCTATCAAAAATATATAGGCCTACATGTGTAAGGTTCAATTTAATTCAGTTCAATTCAAACTAACATTTATTTTCCTTCATTGACATGTGTTACAATATATACAATATGTAAAAAGAAGAATAAGGATTGATTCGTAGTTATACTAACTTTTATTTTCTTGATCTGGCTTGTTTCTTCTCAGCGTTAACTTCTTGAATATTGAACTCGGAATATCGTATATATTTTCTTCTTCAGTTTGTCGTTTTGTTTTTTTGAATATACTTTTTTTAACTGTTTGTGAATCATCTGAATGTGTATTAGACCTATAGCGTCTTTCTTCCTCTTTACTATGGATGTCGGTAACAGGCCTGCACGATTCATTCTGAGAGACGTTGCTGATCATGTCGATACTTTGTTCGGACTCTTGGTCACCCATGCTTACTGAATTTGTTATATCTACAGGGAACAAATCAAGAAAAATAATACCGATATTAACTTAATGTTGACTACGGTACAATCTTCATTAGGGCCTATTAATAAAATTAGTAACCATCATATTTTCTATAACTAATTGTGGGCCTAGCTTTAGTTAGATGAGTGATTGGTATGTGTTTTGTAAAGATTAAACAACTTATTCTGTGATGTTCTGTTAAAAATAGTCTTAAATAAGTCAATGGGTAGTGGTAAAGTTATTTATTATATACTAACTTTTACTTTTTCGGTCGGCCCGCTTCTTTCTACTCAGCGTCAACTTCTTAAATAGTGACCTTGGAATATCGTATATATTTTCGTCCGGACTGCTTGAATTAGTACCTAGAGAAACGAGAACGAGAAACACAAGAATGAGAGACAATATCATTCCTGGTGATGACATAATTGATGTCGGAATATTGAATCGCGACACGATGGCGTGCATTTCGATACCTGGAGTATGTATTATATATACTATATAATAATGCTATTATATTATACTATCTTATCAGAGACAATATCGACTAGAATGTTTAATACCGTAGCCAACATGCAATAATCCCCATTTTAAAAATAATTGATCCATATTATAAATTACATAATCTTTATATGTAGGTATATTGCTTCACCACGCCAATAAGTTGGTATTTTGTATGAACAGTGGATTGTTAAAGAGCACTGTAATTAAAATATGTGTAGGTGCAAGCGGTATAATACGCTTATGATTTAGGATAGTCATAATCAACATGTACCGTACTAACTTTCAATTTTTTTGTCGGCCTTGTTTCGCCTCAACGTCAACTTCTTAAATATTGAACTAGGAACATCGTATATATTTTCGTCATCTATTTGTCGTTTTGGATTTTTAAATATACCACTCTTTACGTTTTGCGGATTATCTGATTTTTTACTATATTTTATTTTTTCCGCTTTGATGTCAGAAGTACATGGTTCTTTAGTGTTAGCGTTGTTAATGATATCAGCACTTTGTTCGGACCGTTGTTCTTCACTTGTCTTCAAATCGGACTTGTTAGCCATGCTTCTTAAAGTCGCATCTACAGTACAAGAAACGGAATACGATGAAAACGAAATAACGAACCGAATTGAGGTCTTTGTTGACGCCAATAATAAGCAGCCTACACAATTAAATTAATAATGGAGACAGGATACCGTACTCGCGGGAATAAAGGCCAACTCAGACAGCGTCGGCCGACGCAGCCCGACCCGATTTATCGTCGGGGACAGTCTTAAGCCGTCGTGAGAAATATTAAACATGTTTAATATTCTACGACGCGACTGCCCCCGATGCACACCATCGCGTCTGCGTTTAACTCACACAGACCCGACGCGACAACAAATCGCGTCTGGCTGCGTCGTACGACGCTGTCTGAGTTGACCTTAAGCGCCCGGGCGCTGAGGGGCGCTTATTCAAACGGGGCGCTTATGAAAACAGAGTGGAAATTGAGGGGGCGCTTATGGAAATAGATGAAAATCGAGGGGTTCTTATGGAAAATCATTAAATTCAAGAGACACTTTTTGAATGAAAAGTACATTACGAATGGTGGTTAGGCGGAAAAAATAATCCTCCAGAGAACATGGCCGGCTCATGACAAGAATGCGTAAATATTTACATAACAGCAAAATAGCAGATGTAATTAATGGTGGTGGGTAGTGGTTTTAAGCTTGAAGAAAAAGAGCATAGAAAAATATGTAAAAAGTGTAAAGTTGGGAATATACTGTCTGTCCAGGGATCGGAGCTCTCATCTGTCCAAGATCCTCATTTTGATATTGACCTAAAAAAGAATGGGTTCCACTCTTCAGCTCAAATTATGCTAACAACCACAGTCCAGGATTGATTGGATTATTGACTTGCTAAAAATAAAATCTTATATAAATATTATTGATCGGGGCGCTTATTCAAATTAGAATGGGGAGCTTATTCAAACGGGGCGCTTAAGGAAATTTTCACGTTAGGATGGGCGGTTATTCGAGAGGGGCGTTTATTCAAACGGGCGCTTATTCGCGCGAGTAAGGTACGTCAAAACGGGCCTACTTTATTGATAGAAATATATAAGCCTCTCTTAACTGTAATTCCTTAGTTCTTTATTTGTTTATTAATTATTTTCATTTTCGAAGTCCTTCGTGCTGTCCCCCACCCAATCAGGAACGAACGTTCCCGGATTCAACTGACCAATCAGCGTCATCAAATGAGTGGGCGATAGTGTGTAGCGACTTTTATTTATTAAAAAGAAATAAGAAACCTTTTGTCCGACAATACCGGAAAAGGGCTGTCCTGATTGGTACGTCAGCTGTTAAATGACATTCTGTGGGGTAGGCCCCTACTACGCATTGCAGTACTGATTATAACACTAACAGTGATTTACCTTTCCGGTCGGTCTTGTTTCGCCTCAGTGTCAGCTTCTTAAATATTGAACTCGGAATGTCGTAAATATTTGCATCATCGATTTGCCTTGTTGATTTTCTAAATACACCTCTTTTTACTTTGTTTGAATCTGTATTTTTACTGTATCTTTTTTTCTCTTCTTTATCGTTAAAGATGTTGCTCGCAATGCTGTCTTCAGACTGCTGGTCTGTAGATATCTTTTCATTGCTATACATTTGGTGGCCTGACATTTCTAAAGTATGAACGAACAAGTAGAATTAGATAAGTTAATTCCTATTAACGTATTTTCGTACCGGAAGTATAATCTTACAATATTACCTGAATGGTAATTGTTCATAGGCTCAGTGGTGTCTTGTTATTAGTAAGTTTACATTCATTGTTACGCTATTTACGTAATTCATTCATTCCTCGCTCATTCGCTCGTTCATTTGCTCTTTCATTCATTCGTTTATTCATTCATTCACTCATTCATTCATCCATTCATTCATTCATAATTCGCTCATTCGTTCGATCTTTCGTTCTTTCATTCATCCATTCGTTCATTAATTCATACATTTGTTAACTCGTTCGTTCATTCATCCATATTTTCGTTACATTTTGTAGTAAAATACCGAATTAAATTAAATACAAAAACATAAAAGCTAAAAACTATCTACGTTTTAACTACATATTTAATTGCATATAAAAATGAAAGTGACACAACAAGCAAATGCGAAAATCAAAACCAAACAAAACCAATTTCAATTTAATAAGACAACTAATGTAGATATACGACCATCCAGACCAACGTAAATAATTATATTTAAAAAATTGTTAAAGTAAGGTCAGAATTTGGCAGCTTTTTAAAAGAACTGGTAGATTTTTGTTTACCTTCGTATATTTTTCTGTCTTTTATCTTCTCGTCTTGAGTACGTGGGTCTTCGTACTCGTGGTCGTTGCCGGTATCATCTACAGGACAAAAACAAATGTGAAACAGAAGGACTGAATCAGAGTTATACTCTTATACAAGCTTGAAAATAAAAGTATTATATTAATTGTATAATTATGTATTTAAATTACAGAAGACGTCGGGAATAGGCTAAATGTTGATCCGGACGGAAATGTTTTTGCGTATAATTAAAGTGATGCGTGTTTATAGGTTATGGGAGCTTGATTTTGCGTCTGTTCTTGAGTTCTTAGCTTAATCGGGCAATTTTCGCTATATCCTCTTTGCAGTAGAAATTTGTAAATGACGAAATGACTTTTAAAAAAAAAATTAATATAGGCTTATTGTATAATCATACAACTAAGGTCATCGATAATTAACTTGTTTGTATCACGGTTATGTAAGAATTGTTCGCCCAAGATGCCAAGAAGATAAAACAGGACAACAAATTATTTGTAGCAGCCGACAAGACTACCAATTTTTTACCGCCTCGACCCACCAACGTATAACAAATTACTAGAAGATAATATCACTAAATCCTATAAAAAAAACACCTGTGAACATTGAATCCAGAATCACTAAAGAAGACAAACGCATAGCCGACAATCTTGATTTAACTAACCGGATAGACACAACAGCAAAGAACGACGCATTATTAACCCTAAAGGACCACAAACCAAATTTCAGAAATAAACCTGCGTGCAGACTTATCAACCCGTCAAAATCAGAAATTGGATTAATCAGCAAAAAATACTCCAAAGAATAAACAAAAAAATCATGGCAAACACACACTTGAACACTAACGATGTCATCGAATGGTTTAAAAACATTCAAAATAAACCGGAACATTCTTTCATCTGCTTTGATATTTGTGATTTTTACCCATCTATAACTGAAGAACTGCTAAAGAAAGCCCTGAATTTTGCTTCTCAACACGACAACATCACAGAACAAGAAATAGATATAATTCTACAAGCCAAGAAATCACTGCTATTCAACAAAGAAACACCATGGTGCAAACGAAACTCAAACTCACAATTTGATGTAACAATGGGAAGCTATGATGGAGCCGAGACGTGTGAACTAATAGGCCTATTTATACTAGCCGAAATAAAACCCAAATATGGATCATCCGTCGGATTATACCGAGATGATGGCCTTGCGACTTTTAACGAAACACCCAAACGAATTGAGCAAATAAAGAAGGATATATGCAAAACATTCGGTAAGCACAAACTAAAAATCACCATCGAAGCCAACTCAAAAGTCATAGACTACTTAGACATCACCCTTAATCTCAACGAGGAATCATTTAAGCCATTTATGAAACCCAACAACACGCCACTCTATGTGCACAACCAAAGCAACCACCCGCCTGCAATAATACGCAATATACCAGAGGCAATAAATAAACGACTCTCTAATATATCATCAAGTGAAGACGTTTTTAATATCCATACCACCATACCAAGAAGCACTCAGACAGAGCGGATATGACCACAAGCTCAAATTTGAACCAACCCGCAAAGGAAACCAAAACAGTCGAAATCGACAACGTAAAATCATCTGGTTCAACCCACCGTATAGCGACAATGTTTCAACCAACATAGGCCATAAATTCCTATCTATCATTGATTCATCATTCCCTTAAAACCACCCACTCAGAAAAATATTTAACCGGAACAATTTGAAATTAAGCTACAGTTGTATGCCTAATATGAAACAGATAATTACAAGCCACAACAAGACAAAAAAGTGTAATCTGTGCCTGATGGAAAAGTATTTCATAATTTGTAAACCAAAATTAGGCACATTAAATAACAGAAATGAATTGGTAACTTCATGTAGACA
>NW_022732572.1:273098-276407 GCF_011630105.1 Anneissia japonica
CTATTGTGTAACAACTAAGCAATATTAACACCTCAGTTAGACAATGGTAGGAACCATAGCTAAGTTATAGTTAGTATCAGTATATTGATAACAGTGTTATAGCATTAATAATGGAATCTTATAATAATACAGGAATTAAAAAAAATAATATTCTATAATAATAATAGCAACAATAATATTAATAATAATAATAATAATTATAATAATTATAATTATTATGATAATGATAGTGAGACAGTGAAAATTGAAAATGACAATAACAACGATAACGATAGTGATAATGGTAATGATAGGATAGTGGTGATGACAATAATAATAATGAAAATGATAATATAACAATAATGACAATAAAAATAATATTTACAATAATAATAATGATGATAATAATGATGATAATAATAATAATAATAATAATAATGATAATGATGATAATGATGATAATGATGATAATGATGATAATGATAATGATAATGATAATGATAATAATAATAATAATAATAATAATAATAATAATAATAATAATAATAATAATAATAATATAATACATTATCTGTATCAGTACAGTACAGTCCCCAATATAGCACATTTACCAAACTAAAGACCATAGCATGGCTTGGAAGACTGATCTGTATCCACTAGAATTTTGCTGAGACTACAACGAACAGCTTTATTATTATACAAGATACTAAAGTATTATAATCAGTAGAGAGAGTTATTCATGACATTAAAGCGTGATATAGAGAGCAAATGTGTTGCTATTGTTATTTTTTTATTATTATTTTATTTTATTCGTTAAAAATACCAACAGCGATGAGAACTGCCACTAATAGTTAAACATGCAAACAACAACAACAACAAAAATAGAAAAAATCAATCAATCCCACCGAAATCCTCATATTAATAAAATGAAGATCATGCATTTTCCTCAAGAAGATAATGCATGTTCTTCGATCAATATCATTACTATTTAGGTTATTAAAAATTGTATGGTAATCTATGAAAAAAATCCACGCCTCGTACAACAGCTAAACCGAAAATGCAAAAAAATACGACCCAGGATTCAAATTAAATAAATAAATAAGTGAACAATCATGTGACTGTTCACTTATACAACTGTAATCTTATATAAATTTATTTTTTTCAATATGAGCATGTTTATAATAGAATAGCCTATATAACAGATAATAATAATTATTATTATAAAACATGTATTAATATTAAAATTATGAATAATAATAACACTGTTAATAATGATCTTCTAGTCTATGATAATTTCTAAACAAATATAACATTTCATTAGCAATTCTTCATTGTTTCGTATGTGTTATCTGGTTCTTTCGTTGAAGATGAGGACGTGATGTCCACGTCTGTACGATCTATATAATCATACTCGTTTTTACCTTTGCTTTCGGGTTTTTTTCTCAGTAATGTAAGTTTCCTAAGTATGGGATTTGGGGTGTCGTATATACCGCTGTCATCAATCTGTCGTTTCGGCCAGTTAAACCATGACGCTTTGTGTCCACCTTCCTTTTGACTATTTGTTTGGCTTTTCCCCTCGTCTTCCTGGTCACTACACATGCGTGGTTCTTCGTAATCGTGGGTACTTTCCACCCGATTGAAACGACGTTCATTGCTGTAAATCTTTGTAACGTACTGATTGTGTTGTTCATCACCGGTTAGTGTAGCATCTACAACAAGAATAAAAATAAACAAGTTAATATTACACACGACAATTGCTAAAAACCATGAAATCAGGTCAAGACAATATAATAAGCGGTTGGGGGGGGGGTGGCGACAGGGCCCTTTGTTAGTTGTGTTTCAATATACATTAACTGAACAAAAAAAACTATAACCGTCTCTGGTTTATGACATGTTATTAGGCTGCACTCAGATGATACATAGGCCTACTTGTTCTGATTTGTTTGAATTGGTATAATTAATAAGCATTCATATATAAGTGTTATTAAATATGTACTTTAACCAACAGACATTGACCAAACATAAAAATTCTGTTGGCTATCACCTCTTAGTTGAGTTAATACCAAATTAACATAATTTGTACACGTATACTTCAATTAGATTGTGAAAAAGACTAATGTTAGCGTTCATCTAAGTGATTTCTGTCATTGGGGCCTATCTACTAAACATATTCTTTCCAGAGACCTCTCCATCTAAATGAGTGGCTACACAATAATAAGATGGTTATTGTTATTTTGATCTTTTATGTTTTATTTATTTAAAAACTGACTAATGTATCCATTGTTAATCCCTACCCTCTTAGCGTATGACCTGCTCTTCTGAAATATGACAAATAGGAATGGAGTTGAATAACCTGGTGGTTAAGACGCTTGCTTTCTCACCACACGGTCATGGGTTCAATTTCTGTGACAACAGGATTTTTCTCACGACTGAAGACAAATCTACTTAATAATCCTTTTAAGGAAGCCTGGATTTTAAAGCATTGTCTATCCTGTAATTGTCAAATCACTTGCTATTAATGCGAAAGAGATTTCGAAAGAATACCTTGCTCTCCATATTTAAGACAAAATCAGTATTTGACATCAGAAAGTCTTGGGTTCGAATTCAATGGGGACATACGTTTTACTCACATATTTATTATCATGATATAGTGGTATAACTTACCAATTACGCAAGGCCCATCGGAACTGCGGCCTCTGGTCCATGCCGTCTTTTGATCTTGAATAAGTTTATTGGACTTGCCATTCTTGCTTTCTTCCTCCTCACAATTTCTAGACCTTCGACAGAAACAGCAGCACTGCAGCTTCGGCATGGTTTCCTAGAACAGCGTCGTCTTAAGAGTCTATAAAGTACAGCAATGTTATTTTGTGTTACTTATACGATGCTCCCCAGCAAATGTTACTTTAATATTCCACTAAAGCTTGGCAACATAATGACTGGTTCTGGTGAACGTTTTTAGATACCTTGATGGAGGTTTGTTTCAAATAGAAATATTTTGTCTGATGATATGTGATGAGGAAGTGTATTAAATTGTCGTAAGGTTTCCATAATCGTTGATAGAAACCAAAACCAAACTGATGTTTCAGTAGGCCTATATAATTAGCGTGTATCGTAACTTCAATCAAGGTCTACATGCATCGAGAAATACGAAGATAACTACTCACTGTTTATAAGCAATAGTGTCTTTAGTGACGGTTATTTCGAAGACAGCTCAATTTCTGATGGTGACCTTTGGACGCCTACAATAAAAGATGATCGTTGAGGGGCGCTAATTCGCAAAATATGGTGATTTTAGGTGATTTTTAACTACTTGACCGTGATTTTTTTGGG
>NW_022732572.1:276440-281208 GCF_011630105.1 Anneissia japonica
TTTGGCGCCCTCCCATAGATACGCCACTGCAATAAAGAAATGATTAAATTTTTGGGACGGTCCGGAGAAGGGTGTGGGATGTGAGGGTCATTATTTAAAGAGATTTAAGAGCAAACGTCCTAGATACGATATTTCAAATACTAATAAACTGATATGAATGAAATTTTTGTGAAAGTTACAAGGAAGAAATTATTAAGGTGTTGGTGAAGAGCCAAATTCGGGTGTGAAATTAAGAGTGTACTTGAGGGACATTTAAATTTCTATTGTCGTGTGTTTGTTGCAATACATCTGATCCTAAATTGAAGTTACAGGGATTGTTCAGTATGAACCAAGGATGAGGTGATTAAATTTTGGTGACGGAAGGAAAACGTCTCAGACCAGACATTTCAAGAACGTGAACTTATCTGAATGAAATTGTCGAGGAAGATTAACCAAGTTACAAGGAAGAAAGTGGTGACGATTCATATTCTGGAGTGAATTTGAGGATCATTTAAATGCTTAAGGTCCCAGACCTAAATATATAGAAAAATAATCAATGGTTCTAAGTGACACTACCCAGATTAGTTTGTCATGTTTTCGATGAAGAAATGTTCAAATTTTGGTGACTATCCGTTGTAAGTTATGAATAATATGATGATTTTAGGTGATTTTTAAGTACTTTGACCGTAATTTTTAGGGGCGACAAGGGGGGGGGGGGGGTGCGCGAGTAATTTTTGGGGGACGTGCTCTCCCAACGCCCTCCCTATATCCGCTACTGATAAGGACCATTCAAGGGAAAACGTCCTAGACCAGATATTTCAAAAACTAATCAACAGCTATGAATGAAACGTTCGTGAAAGTTTGACCAAGTTACAAGGAAGAAATTATGAGGACGTGTTGGTGACATCCAAATTCGGGTGTGCATTTGAGCGCCATTTGGGTCCCAGACTTAAATATCTCGAAAATAGATCACCAATGGATAAAAATGACTGCCCTACCTGACGTGGAAATGTACCGAATACTCAGTACATTTGCGCCTGATGGCCAGGATTGAATTCGAGTCCAAGTAACTTTACTTGGACTCGAATTCAACCCTGGCCATCAGGCGCAAGCTCGGTGGTCTAGAGGTATGATGCCAGGCTAGTGATCGGGAGATCGTGGGTTCGAGTCCCACCCGAGAACAACTTGCGATTTCTTTTTCGCAGTTGTTTTCAAATGTACTGAGTATTCGGTACATTTCCACGTCAGGTAGGGCAAAATTACACCTATACATGTTTCTCCTGACGCAAATCCAGTTATTGTCTATTATTCCATCACGAATCAACACTGCAGTACCCGCTGCTTACTTGGACGTGAATTCAACCCTGGCCATCAGGTGCAATCTCGGTGGTCTAGAGGTATGATGCCAGGCTAGTGATCTGGAGATCGTGGGTTCGAGTCCCACCCGAGAACAACTTGCACCTATAAATATTGTTAATGCATCTTTATTGTTTCGTTGTGAAAGAATGACGCAAACTCTCAGTATTCTGATGTTTAACTGGATCTTTATTATCCAAACGCTGTTCAAAGATTATCGAAAAATAACAAAAATTATAAAAACATCATAATCATAAAAAAAACTATTAATAACTCTAAAACAAACTTCTGGCCATCTTAAACTCTCTTGGCTCATTATGCACTGATTGGGGGCGCTACAATTAATTAAAACTTTCATAAAATGAAACATATATACAGGTATTTAAACATGTGAGGCTAAATCCATTGACCATTTGCATAATATTTCCATTTCAACACCAAAACTTGACATGTATTTTTTTTTTGTTAACTATAAATGTAAAATATTCCCCTAGTGTTTAACAAGCAGAAGGCAGGTATACAACTAATACTGTACAATAAAAGGCGTTTCTGTTTAGCCGGTTAGTGTATTCTCTTGTTAAGTAGGTGAGGTTGGATAGTACCGTGGGTTTTCACATTTTCTTTACAGTTTCAGTAGTTGAAAGATGTTTCAATATATGTTGCTTGGATTCTGTGTTCAAAACGTAACATGTGTAGTAAAAAATAGGCCGACAGTGAATTTTGGTGAAATCATTACAAAATCTTAAAATGGCCACTTTAAAAACGAGTCTAAAAACCTATATACTAAAAGTCAAAGTAGTGCCTCTCTTTGAAATAAATTGATTGGGCTAGTTATTGTGCGCTTTTGAAGATCAAAAGTGGAGGTAAGTGAGGTGGGGTTGTAGTGGTGGTGGTTGAAGTAAATTAGGAACATATTTTGAGAGATTATTTCATAGAAAGAAAGGGTGGGCGGAGATGCTCTCTACTGAGGGCTCTTGTTTCATTTGTTATGCTTTAGTGATACTTTTTTGTCATTCTACTTTTCTAATGTTTTTAATTTGTTAGTATACGTGATTTTATACTGTCTTATGCGTCTCCCTCTGGGAGAACATAAACATTTACCTGAAGAGGCGATCCAGTATAAAGAACAAATAAATTTTAAAAAAAATGTAAAGCCCCACAGAGAGGTGGATATAACTGAGGTTAGTTCTGGTATTGTTTATTCATTTACAGTAGGCGTATTCAAATTTTTTTTTGTTATTATATTATTATTATTATTATTATTATTATTATTATTATTATTATTATTATTTTATTAAGAACTATTTTGCATCTACAGTACGGTAACTGCTATAATCACCATAGGAGTAACTTAGATATTAATTTGTATAATTTTCCCCTTATCGTATATAATTTCTGTGCAATGTGTATAAAAGCATCGTGCAATATAAGCTATTTAAAAGCATATTATCATTCATATTATATTTTTAAAGACTTTAATATGATGAAGACTTTATAAACAAGGCTAATATTAGAACAGTTTCTTTATTCATCCGTCATGCAGTTATGACAAGAATTTTTTTAGGTGGGGGTGGTGGTGATAATTGTATTTACCTATTTTTTGTATTTATTAATTTGCCTGCACCACTTTACGGCCGGAATCCGGTAATTTTTCGGAGCAGGAAGTTTAGAAATCATAAAATAACTGATGAGAGGATTTGCAAGCGGGCAGAGCTGATCTGGCTGTGGAGGGCGCTATTGTAAACGGTGTTTACGATTAACGAATAAGTTCCGGATCATAAGTGATTGCCGAAAAGGAGAAACACCCATCATGTCATATAAAAATGTCGGTTTTTTATGATATTGCATTGCTATTGACTAAATTTTGAAGTTGTGTTATTAATGTACTTCATTGTATTGAATTAGTAGGAACAGTTTGGGCTGTGCTCTCTTGACGACTGGTAAAATATCGTGTTGGAATCTTAGCCTAATTTTTTGAAGCCGGGTGGCAGCTTCTCTGGTGGTCAGCTTAGGCACGGTGGTACGGTAGATCATTTTCGACTGCACGCTTAGTCCACAAAAACCACAACAATCATCAGCTCTTGAGCCTCTGAGTCTTATCATTCTTTATATTAACTCAGTTGCTTCTCTAGTCTACATAGGTATTTGTGTGTTTGAACTGAATATATAAACCTGCATTGTGGAGTAAATTGAAAGGGATACGATGGCAACTGCTGCAAGTCAATCAGGTAAAGTAAAAATGTAATTCATCAAACTAGCATAGCCTCGTCATAGGCCTAGGCTATCCTAGGACTTGCCTAGGCTAGGCCCTGGCTAGTGCCTGCAGTTATGCCCTCGAGTAATGACCTATAAGCTAGGCTGGGCCTAGTAGTGGCAGGGAGGTACAAAAATATTTTGTTATGCCGCCTTGGTATTAGTGCTCTCTCTAGCATACATCATAGGTCTGAAGTCAACTCGGCTGTCAACTCCAAAATCGTATTTCAATCATAAACATAAACACTATTTCAGATAAGAAAGTATAATACATACTCCAAGTATTGAAATACACGCCATCGTGTTGGGATTCAATATTTCGACATTAATTATGTCATCATCAGGAATCACATTCCTGATGATGACATAATTAATGTCGAAATTCCTGATGATGACATAATTAATGTCGAAATATTGAATCCCAACACGATGGTGTGTAAACACTATTTGGTTACAGTATCAATGTAAACAGTCAAAAGAAGGTGCTACTGACACTGTATTGTTATTGTTCTTATTTTATTTGATCTGTTGTGTTACGTAGTACACAGTTGTTACTTTGTTTTCCTAGGCCTACTGTAAATGCACTGCTCAGTACAAGAAATAATAATTGGCGATCAATGAAAAAAATAAAAAGATGAGAAAAAACAAATTCACAATAAATTTATGTTGTATTTTTATCTCTCAACAAAACTGTATAATGTAATAGTGTGTGTATGAATATGATTGCGTTCCTTGCTGACTTTACAAACCAGTAGAATACGGCCAATGTTATAAGATTTTTCCCAAACACATGAGCCGGATACAGATACGGGTGCGTACCTTTGGTCCGAAGGGTCTTTGGTTCGATGGCCCATTGGTCCAAAGGCCTGTTAGTCAGAAGTGTCTTTGGTCCGAAGTTCCTAATTTTGGTTGTGTGAGTACCTTTGGTCCGAAGGCACGTTGGCCCAAATGTTCCTAATTTTAGTGACCTGGTTTTCCACGAAAATTGTTATGACTTAATGAAACCGTTTCTTATGTCAGCTGGGCTCTTTGGTCGCCTTTAATTTAGGGACGTTCTTGACCACAGAATGCGTTTCTGATCTGCTTTATTTTTATATTTATATATTATGTGATTTTTGTATTATGTGATCTATGCTTTTGTTGTTGGAATACTTATATTTGATTTATACCGTATCCAAAC
>NW_022732572.1:281721-340162 GCF_011630105.1 Anneissia japonica
AGATGTGCTTGTTTCGCCAACGTAACAAGCATTACAGCCTGCACATACAAATTTGTAAACGACACGCGAACGGAGACCAACTGGGATGGGATCTTTAGCTGAAAACAAATTTTTAATTTTAAATGAGGAAAATACTCATTTAAAATTAAAAATTTTTTATTAAAGCATCTGAAAAGTTCACGTCACTGTAAACAATCAGCACAAAGAGACATTGTCAGTATAATGTAATGATGGAACATTCTTAGCCTTGGGATGTGTCAAGTTGGAAGTTGGAACTTGGAGATTACAATTGGTTGAGTAGTCAAAGCCCTTTTATAATTACTGTGTTTCTTATACCCGATTCACACGTGAAGTTAAATTTTAACAAAAAGTAACAAATTGTAACCGAGCGATCTCCCGAGTTATTCCTACCGAGATAAAAAGCATTCACACGTGTCTGTAAGGTAATGCCAAGGTCGTGTAAAATTTATTCAGTGTTTATTCAATGAATCATTTTTCCCCTACTGCGATATAGGTCTAGCCTAGGCCTAGTTGAGAACCCCTGTCACAGATGGATGGTTGAACTCACCATCACAGTAAACATTCGAAGCAATCAATGCCCTTAACAACTACTGTACTACTACTACTAAACTAGGCATAGCTTCCAACGTTTCTGTCGACTCTTGATAATACTAGTAATAGTACTAACACCATCCCGACGTTTGTTTTATGTATATCTTCTTCTTCTACCATTAATTAACATCAATAACAAGGGTAATTCATTCATCATTGAGAAAAACTAGGCCTCTATTTCTAGTGGATCAGAATCATCTGCAGAAGGAAGAAAATTCAAAGAACCCTGTGAAACACAGTAGATTGTTGTTGTGTTGAAATCCCTGCGCATGCACAGATCCATCCATGCTACATCTCGGAAGCTTTACCAGCCTCAGCGAGGCTGGTAAAGATTACCGAGACGTTCCGAGATTTTACAAGGATATTACACGGAGGTACTTTCACACGTGCCGTAAAATGTTACTTTTGGTTACATTTTGTTACATTTGGTAAGATTTTTGTACGTGTGAATCGGGTATAAGACTTTTAGGTCAAGGTAAACATTACTTACATTACCCACATTTTTTGCTAGGGAATATCTTACTAAACATTTTTTTTTTACAAAAAAAAAATTTAGTGTATGGAAACTTCATCACTGGCTGATCCTTTTGGTATTTTGGATAGAAATATGCTTGCAAGTAAATGCACAAAATGTTAAGAAAAATTTCACCAAGCTAAACCATTGGATTTTTAAAATCTAGGCTTAAATTTTGGAATATGTATTTTAAGGTGTGTTTTTGAAATATGAATTACCAAGATAAGGAATAAAAACTGCAAGTAAAAAATAATCCTTTAGTTTAGTGGACAAGGCAGAAGATCCCAAAGATTAGCTCTCAATCAATTCCCCAAACCTAAACAAACATGGCATGTTGTCTGACTTACCGTAAAACCTTAAGAGCTTAATCTTGAGAAGACCATCTCATATTGAAGCCCCACCTTTTTAGTTTGCAAAAGTAGCTTCGAAAAAGCTTGGACTACTTTTCAAGATAGTACACTACATACACTGTGCATGAATTTCAAATAACAAAATAAATTAAAAACACTCTTGGTTTATACAGTAGTTTAGTTGATTTAATTCCGGTTAATAAATTCCATGATACAGACTGATGCTACAGTGGCCGTATTTATTGTTTTATAATAGTAATTTCCAAAATTTAAAGCATTCATTTTGAAAAAGAAACCCCTCTTTACTTTGCAAAAGAAGCCCATCCAGAGGTCGCAAAAAAAGAAACCCATGGCTTCTACAGTATTCAAGGTTTTACAGTGTGTAAATACAAAAAAAATTTATTTAAAAAAAATTTTGTGTTTTAAATCAAGTGAACCATAGGACAAGATTAAATTGTTATTATTTTATAGGTTTGCAAGAAAAACAAACATGAAACTACTGTTTGCTTTTTAGAAACTGAATTTTCATGTGCTCTGGTTCTAGAGCCAAAAACATTTCAACTAGTTATTTAGTCTTCCCTTATAGTGCATGTAGGCTTACAGAACTGCAAATGTTACAGATTGAACTGGATAATGAATGAAGAGATGAGTTTAGAAATTACAAGTTGATTAATGCACGAGTGTAAATTGATAGCTGTGGTTATGCTTATCATTGCAATTTCTATTAAAATTCTTAAATTCCTTGTCTTGGCAACTGTACAGTGCATAAAAAACCAGATGATGCCTGTGCACGATTCACAATTTTTATGAATTAAAGGAGGAAACAAGATCGTCAAAGCATTCAAAAGAAAGGAAGGCACTCCTGGTGTAATTAGTACTACTATTTTAACTTCCTGGCTATACCATATTGCCAGTTACTGATTAGTATTCTGTTACTGATGGGTATGCCGCTGTTGATGAATATGCAAATTTGCTAATGAGTATGCAAAATTATTCAAGAAATAAGCTTTTTCATCAGTTAACATATTTTATTTTATTCATTCATTCTGGTAAATACAAATAATATAAAACATGACAAAAATTTAAAAAATCAGCAATTCACATACATAAGAATGAAGGTGAGCCAGGGAGCAGCAAGAACAAAACCAATGTCATCTTAGAGATGTGCTGCTCATACAGTATGCAAATCAGTAATACTAATAGCATAATGAATATACTATGATAATTTGTTAACGATTAGTTTTTGTGACTTGTAGGTATCTAATTAAACATTTTGATGGAATTATGTGATTGATGTGATGCCTTTATTAAAATTCAATTTTGATTCATTCTGATTGAATTTTTGCTCATTATTTTTTTTTTTTTCAATTTTAGCTGCAAAAATCAAGAGCAAATCATTGTCTTCTGAGGTGAGTTGTGTCCTGGTTGCCATAGCAATGAAGAAATATAGAATTGTAATCTACCTCTATAGATTCTATTCTATCGCGTTTAACTTTCACTTTTATTTTATTCGATATAAATAGCAAATAAGTTTTTTGATAGTGTCAAGAATAATACCTGGTACAGTATTAATTGATCATGATGTTTAGTCAAGTAAAGCAGATTACTGATGGTGTGTTTCTAGCAGTTATTTAATTCAATTCAATATTGGTTTAGCAACAACATATGTACAGTACAGTACTATGAAATCGATAATAACAACAACAATGACTCCACATTAGAGCGTGGCTCATACACCAGTGGCATATTCAGGGGTGGGGAAGGCACGCCCCACCGTTTAGAAAATAAATTTTTTTAATGGAGAATAAAGAAAATTATATTCAAATTTAAATCTAAGAGTATCATTTCCAGCCATATAGAGGTGGCCATAATCATAAATGTTCTTACCTCAGCCGAAACCATGGTGGGGCTGACGTGGTTTAGACCCTCTATCTGTGAAAGTCCCTCCCTGGGCCTCTCTATTTCAAATTCCTGGTTCTGCCAGGCCACTGTCCACATCTGCTTGGCCTCATAAAAGTGATGTTCTCTGGCACCCACATTAGATTTGTAGCAATAAATTGTATTGAATTTAAATAAGATTGAAAGAGAAAGTGGGAGTTAAAGTGAAAGAGAAAAAAATAATCAGTAGGCTATTGAAAATAGATTTCTGGAATAATATGATAGCCACCTTTTTTCTCCCTTTTTTATTCACTTAAGTATATACAATATATCATTAAGCAGTGCCTCACTGAAGCATTTTAAAATGTACCATTTATTGGAACTTTTACGGTAACACACCCTTCTTCCCCCCCCCCCCTTTTCTCTTATGAGGCCACTGCTAACTAAAATGTGGCTTGTGGAAGTGAAAATAGGATGGTGTGGTGCCATAAAATATAGGATTTAAGGGAAGGAGAAAATTGTAGGTTTGTTTAAATATTGACTGTAGAAAGAACGCTTGGTGCATATAAAATTGGGATGTGTGAAATGACAGATACATTTTCTAATGGCAGATGTTATATTATTACATTTTGACTATAAATGCATGATGGCAGTGTTGCAGCTCTGCTTCAGTCATCCATATCTGTACTAGAAGATAATGATATACACAAACAATTCTACCTATCCACACGTTATTGCGTACAAAACTGTGATAAACAGGTCAATTTGTCAATGATAAAGCATTAAGAAATAACAAAATGGAAGGAAAAATCGAATCTCCGAAGCATATATCAATGTTGATAGTTAATGGATTTCCTGTTTTCAAATTTTCTATGTACTTCACATTTGCCTATCAAACTGTAGAATTCTTTTCCTGGGATGCTATGCAATGAATTATCGGAAAATAAAAGGTCATTGTAAAATGTGCAAGGCCATGTGTATCCATGTTAATGCATTAAAATATGTTTCTTAATTAGTTGACCAAATGCATCTACTGCAGCTTGGTGGTATTATGATAATTGTCTTTCAATGCTAGAATTATGCGTAGAATTACTGTATGTTTATTGGCATGATTTTTGTAACATCTGGATTCCAAACACAACAACAAAATATAAATTAAATATACAAGATTTAATAGGAAATGAAGTCACTTCGATCCTAAGTATGGTGTACAGTACTTACAGCAGTGTGATTTCATTACTAATCTGATAGCGTTACATAATTTAAATAATATGTAATAAAATATTTAAATGAAATTATGGTAATGATGGTGTTTGTAATATCAAAAATTAGTATTTGATGCTATAAAAATATAATTATAATACATACCAATAATATGAAATGTTAAATTTAATGATACAATTTTTTTTCCAAATGGATAGATTTGCTATTATAACTCACACTGTTGGATGTTTTAAGTATTCCTTAAATGTGTTTCAGGGCTCAATTAGTACTACTAGCTTGATGTACTTTGGCTAGTAAAAACCAGTCCGGCTAGGCTATTTACTACAATACCTCTTGATGCTCGGCTTATAGATATCCTTAATACATGCATATAGACCTAAGAATGTATTAAAATAGTCCATGGGCTAGTAAAACTTTAGTAAATTAGCCCAGTGGGCTAGTTAACAGAGAAAGTTAGAGCAGCCTGTATTTTAAACAAATACTGTAAATATCTAAATCTTTTCTATTATCACTTGTCTATAGAGTGCAGGTATTTCTAGAGATGGCACTCAACGCGAGAAGAAGATTGGCCACAGACGGGTGGATGAGATGGGAGAAGTCACATACAAAAAGGTAGGTTGGATCTGGTGAGTTATCCACAGTTAAAATTGCCCATCTTTACAATCAAAGCAATCAAAGTTAACTCCGAGAAAAAAAATAAAGAAAATATTTCGTTCATGGTTGGCCTAAAACCGTAACAGAGCCTAAAATGTCTAGCTATGTACTGGCTTTAAAGGATGGCTATACCTACAGGTATTGTAATCCTGTTTATATTTATTACCCAATATACAGTAAGGAATGTATACGATTTTTGATTCAAGCAACCACTAGTTGTACAGTGGTAAGGAAAAGGCAATGCCTAGGCCTCTCTAGCTAATCGTGGCTTGACAGCTCAGTGCAAGAGATCTGATGTTGCATGCATACATCGTCATTGTCACGCTCGGTTCTCAAAATTATGCCTTCTATTTTACCGATGTTACGCATGCATCTATTACCCGATTCATGTCTGTTTTAGATTTTATGTTCTAAATGTTAATTTCGGATGTGGTATTTCTCAAATTTGTACTTAGTGAAAGAAAGACCTTTGAAAAAAAAAACATTTTTGGTCAGTCGACGAGGGCAACACTTCTTTTTTTTTTTGGCCTAAAATGTTTAGAGTGTGATTTGGTATATTACATTGGCTAATCAATGTTAATTAATTCACCACTTTAAGTATGCAAATGACTTTTCAAATGATCTCAAACGCATTAGCAAACAATTTACAGCACAAAACCATATTCACCGTAATGGAAATTTACAGACTCAATGGAAATAACGACACAAACGCCTCTGGTGTTGCGATAAGATTGATACTAATCAATTAAAATCTTCTCTTTATGTATGTAATTCTGATTGTGAAATTAAAAAAGGATTTAGTTTGACTTACCCAGATTGAATCAATTGCAAATTTGCATTAATTGAAAGTGTAATAGTTCAAAAGATACATATTTCACTAAATTATGATATCATTTAAAACACTTTATCATCTGGAGTGTAGAATTTCCAAATATTAAACAATAATTAGCAAACTCTAAATGATTCTATATATCTGTACCCAAAGTCAATATAGTTCAAAGATATAATATAAGATATAATATAACATAAACAGTTCCATTTCACACCGCCTTTTACTGCCCCAATAGTAAGCTACCAGGTACCCATTTATACTCTTAGGTGGAGACAAATGGAGATAAAGTGCCTTGTCCGAGAACACAAGCAAAATGGATAGCAAAGGCTCGAAACCCTAAAGTTGCGAGATCGAAAATACAACCACTGCATCAACCACTCCCACATAGATAAATAAGGAATGTGAATTTGATAGAAAATAGTGTAATGAACTGTGATTTCAATATACCATCATGTTTGTATTTGTCAAGCAAATGATAATATTATCGCTGCATTATTACCATTAATTAGTTCAGCCTTCATTTTTTGTAAGTTGTTAATTAGCATATATGTACATGTTTTACTGTATATTACAAGCCACCCTAATAGTATAATTAGCTCTTTAATAGTAACCCATATGGTGTTTTATTGCCATAGTGTATCTATACTGTAAATTATTAATTTATTAAAATTTAACTTATTATCTAACCACATACATAGATCCTGGGCATCTGATTAGTTAAAAGTACGAGAGGAAAATTAAGTTGTCCTTAGTTTTTTTTTTTACTATGGTCACAGTGCATAGTCACTTCCTGTTGCTACCACGCAGGGGCGGATCCAGAGATGTCTGAAAAGGGGGGCACTGAAAGTGGTGCTGATCGAAATAGCACCACTGTAGGGGGTCTGGGGGCTTTCCCCCGCGAAGGTTTTGTTTCCTAGATGCCTGAAAATAACCTCTAAAGGTTTGGGTGATCAATTTTTTTTTCTTTCTCTTTTTTTTTCCTTTCCAAAGGGGGACCGGCCCGGCATCCCTTTAAATTTGCCCCTGCTGCATATACTGATAACAGCTACAGAACACTTAGCCCACTAAAGAGGATTCCGACAAAAAACATTCAATCTAGGCCTAGAAAGTTAGCAAGCATGTTTAAAGCTATAGCCCCTTGGTGATTTTTAGACTGTTAACAATGCCCCTCGACTCTTGTCTTGGAGTATATTACAGTCTTGATATCACCTGGGGTATATAATGTGTAGTAAATTTTTGTATAACTATAAATTAACTATCAATTGTAATCAATAATTTACAAGCACATGAATATTTAGTGATAATACTAATATAATAGCTTATAAAATATCTGATGAAACACGTGTAAGTAATTAATTTCATTGTAATTGTGCGATTTCAACATCAACCAAGCATATCCTACAAAATCTCCACTTTTTGTAGTATCGGGCGGATCCAAAGATGTATAAAAGAGGAGGGCCGAAAGGGGGGCTGAAAGTGGGGCCGATTGAGCAAACAATACCCTAGGGGTCCGGGAGCAAACCCCCGCAAAATTTTTGTGTTCTAGATGCCTGAAAATTACCTTTGAGGCCCACAGTATTGGGCCATAATTTATTTTTTTTATTTTTTTTATTTTTTAACTTTCCAAAAGCGAGGCCAGCCCGGCCCCCCCTCTAAATCCGCCCCTGAGTATGGCCATTATACCCATTAATTCTCAATTACTTTGGGAATCATTAGCATAGATAAGCCACATGTAGCTACATATTATTAAGATACACAAATTTCTTTAGACTGATTGTAGTAAATATAATAGGACAATGTTAATTAATGTCATGTGTATTTTTCTCCCACCAGACTACATCCTCTGCTTTAATGGCAGCTATTCAGCTTGGATTAGGCCATTCCGTTGGGGGTCTGTCAGCGAAGCCAGAACGTGACGTGCTTCTCCAGGACTTTACTGTAGTGGAGAGTGTCTTCTTCCCACGGTGAGTTGCCAGAGAACATCTGTTTAAGAAAACGTATTGATTGTCCATTGACCTGTTGCTGTATTAATTTAGTATCCTCCACAACCTGTCATCATATTTGTATTCACTAATATTTCGTAGCCAATAAAGAGCTCCTTTTCTACTAATTAAAGGTTGATATACAAAATTCTATGACTTTAGGTAGTGATTTTTTAAATATTTCTTATGTAATCATTTTTAATAATTCTTTACATGATGGCCCCTGTCATTAAATTCATCAAAATCATACATAACCTTGGTCAGTAATGCAACCAGTGGAGAGGAAGAGGGCCTAATTTTATTCCTTAATATTTAATTATATGAAGAAATAATAATAATTATGGAAATTATATGGGATTATAAGGACTGATATGATCATTTTTAATGTTGTTACATTTGTAAATAATAATATTGATAATACAGTCAGAATTTGGGAAAATGTGTTAGATTGTACATTTAATTATTGATTTGTTTTGATAAATTTTTGCATATTTTTTGTCTCCGCAGTGAGGGCAGTAACATGACTGCTGCTCATCGGTATAATGATTTCCGTTTTAAAGCATATGCACCAATCGCATTTAGACATTTCAGGGAACTCTTTGGCATTCAACCAGATGATTTTCTTGTAAGTTTTTTTTTTTCTAATTCTCAAAGCTAGCTTAATTTTTAACAGTATGTTTACAAGTCGTATTTTTTTATCTAAATCTGAGAAGCTTTTCAAATAATGTGAACAAGACAAACTTATTCACATCTATCTGTAGGCTAAGCCTTCACAGATATGTGAACAAGACAGACTTCCTCATATCTATCTGAGGATGCTTTCACCAGTTTAATTAAATTCAAATTTCACCTTACAAATTACAATATCGGGTAATTGAAAGCGACTAAAATCTTAATTATTTTTAACTTAAATACTAAACCATAATCACTAAATTAAAATATTGTATGTATCACAATTGAATTTCAATGTCACCATACTTAACAATGAGTTAGATATTGAATGTCCAGATGATGGAAAAGATGATGCGATAATTAATTCCACAAAATGCATTACGCTGCTTTTGACCTTGCAGTGTTCCTTTATTGCTCTTAATAATGTAATCAATGTCAATAAATTAATGCATTTTAGATACAAATGAGAAAACATTAAATTCTTATTGTGGGAATTTTGTGATTCATATATTATTTAATAATATTCATATATTATCTAATAATGGGTGACTCACAATGGTAATAATGAGTGGGGCGGTGGTGTGGTTGTTAGGGGACTTAATGAGTGGGTTTTTAGTGTAATTGCCTTTAAATCCTGTCAACTCAAGAATGTATCATCACAACTAAATAATAAGTCCACACTAGAAAATTGTATTTTACAATACCTTTAAATTGCCTATCTATATATGGTGTGATATGACATCATCATACCCATATATGGGTATTCAACAATTTTTTTTTTGTTCACCTAAAAACTTGGTAGTGTTGCGAGAGTGCCTAAATGCCAATGTTAAATTTATTAAACAGTAAAGATATTATTAGTTAGATTTTTTTCAATTTCATTTTTAATCCTGTTTTAGGCATGCTAAGAAAAAAAAACCCCCCAATATCACCACAGTTTAATTGCGACTAAATCTTGTGCATTAAAGTCTGTATTTTATTACACGGAAATAATCATTATTTTCAAATGAACTTCCTACTTGTCCATTGATAACCTTCACAACTATTTCAACAAACTTTTTGGAATTAAATATATAATCCCTTTGTTTTCCTGTTTTTGTCAATGTTATTATTTCCCATCATCATATTCAAGTAAGACATCCTGCACTGGTATTCCTTGAACAATAAACCAGTCAGTAATAAATGGAACATTACCACTTGGATGTTGCCAGGAAATCTTGACCAATCTTCCCAATTTCTCAACACCAATCAATGTTAGACAACATGCTGTCTACTGCTAGGGTGTTGCCGGAAAATTTTACACTTCTAATGAAACACAGATCAAATCAATTTTGGTTTTCTGGTTATTTACACTTTTTAATGGTACTGTAGAAATTGATGACTGGTACAATTCAATTTAGGGGTTTATGTAACAAAATTGAGAGTGGAATTATCTGTGAGTCTGTTAATTGGCAACAAAAATGTTTCAATTTACAATTAATAGTAATTCAGTTGATTTTTTTATATTGCTGCAAGTGCCATCTTGGGCCAATATCTGCACAAACACAATGAAACAAAAAACAGTATGGTCGAATGACCCTCATACCCCAACCCCAAAGTAATTATAGATGTACAAAGTAATTTATTCTATCAATTATTCAATAAATTAATTTATCAATTAATCAATCAGTCATTTAATTTCATTCAAAAATATCGCAATTTTCAAAGAAGGAATCAGCATTGAAATATGAAAATCTGTGGTTGAAGTTTGATACTAGCTCTAAACGGCCAGTAGAACTTTCAAACAAATCTGTGGTTGAAGTTTGATACTAGCTCTAAACGGCCAGTAGAACTTTCAAACAAATCTGTGGTTGAAGTTCTAGCTCTAAACGGCCAGTAGAACTTTCAAACAAATCTGTGGTTGAAGTTTGATACAAGCTCTAAACGGCCAGTAGAACTTTCAAACAAATCTGTTTAAAGTACTGGTGCATTGTTTTAACCATATTCATATAAAACGCAGTGTTTTGATAATGTGCAGGGAGATTCATTAGCGTGCACTACATCGTACAAGACATTGAACTCAAAAGGTTTCTGTAAACTGTTTAATTTTGGATTTATAATCATCAATGACTGATCCTCTGACGTAAACACATAGTTCACACTGTAGACTGTAGTTGCCGTCAACCTAATGCCATACTCATTTGTAAGTGCTTTAATCATCGATATATTGCACTCACTTCTTACATGGTGTTTTCATCACAAGCCAAGATGTTTACCAAGTGAGCAAGTTAATTGATGGCCAGATTACCAATCATCCATTTTTAAAAAAACATTATTACAAGTGAACAAAACATATATGCAAGGGTAGAGAGTTCACAGTATATTTCACATACTCTAATATGTAAACAACAAAATACTTGTCAGTAAGACGAGAATACATAAAATAGACCTAACTTACAAAACATGTGCTACGGAAAAGAGTTTACATTGTATTTGCCATACTCTAATATATAAACAACAAAGTAATTGAAATTTTATTGTTGAATGCTGATGGAAACTAAATTGTATGCATTATATATTGTCTGAAAATGAAATGAAAGGGGAAAACCTTAAATTCGATCTAAACCTTCAATAACTCGTATAAAAGTATTATGTTATTAAGGTGTAACCAGAAACAGGTTTTTACAAATTCAGTTTCACTTCTTATTCAGTTTGACTATAAAAAGATTACCAGCAAATTTAAGGGTCTATGCAAAAGGATACATAAAGGTGTTATTCAACAGTATGTTAATAATTGAATAATTATTTTTCACTTTTAATTTTTTAATTGTAAATTAATAATAACTTATATAAATATTAGTTAATTCAAAAATTTGGTTGTTATTCTTAATATACTGTATTTATAATTGTAGAACTGTTTTAGTTGTTAATAAACCAAACAAAGTGGATTTTAACCTTATGTGAACTTTTGTCAATGTTCTTATATAGCGCATAATACAAGAAAGTTGCCCCTATGCGCTTTACATCAATTATTAAGAAACATAACCATGAAATATCCTAATACTACAAAGAGAACTAATAACGTTCTCCAGTACTTTGAAAACCCTAAAGTTAGGGGCTCGCTGTAACAGCATGACTTCTTCAGACTATGTTTATTATGATTAAAACAACAACAATAATAAGCAAACCAGTTCGAATATATTTATATTTAATATTTACTTATTATTATTACCTACATTTTTATTGGAAAAAACCTTTGATATCCACAAGCATACATTAATTATGAATTTTAATATCTCTGATAACTTTAGGACATGAAATAGGACGACATATTATTGCTTATGTTGTCTTATTATTGTTATTTTTTATAATAATTATCATGTATTTTCTCATCATTCTTCCTGTCTGCTTATATCTCTGTAGCTTTCAATGTGCAACCAAGCTCTTCGAGAATTGAGCAATCCCGGAGCCAGTGGTAGTTTATTCTACCTTTCAAATGATGATGAGTTCATTATAAAGACAATACAACATAAAGAGGTCGAGTTCTTACAGAAATTACTCCCTGGTTATTATATGGTAGGTATATATATTTAACAACAAATTTTACTTGCGCTACTCAACTGCACCTGACAGGGATAATAGGCAAGAAATGGTTGAATGCAACATCAAAATTGTTTTTTTTTTATTTTGTTTTGTTTTTTTATTTTTTACCATTCTGTGTCTGTACTTAAGGAATTCCCACATTTTTACATCATCATATTAGGTGAGCCCATATTTTTCATCAATGATTTTTTAGTGGGTCTTGGGTTTGAATCATGATGATATTTTTCTATAATAAAAAATTCACTGTCAATCAACAAATAATAACAACAAAGTAGGTCACTACATTATACATGAAATGTAGATCAAACTACTAGAAAATGATTAAAATCAATTTTTATACCATAATGCAGGTTTTAGCCTATTTTTGCATATCTTAATTCAACACAATTGTTGTGGCATATTAACCTATTTTTTGCTTATTTCTTAATACGACACTTTTGTTGTGGCACATTAACCTATTTTTAGCTTATATCTTAATACAACACTTTTTGTTGTGGCATATTAACCCAGTTTCGGCTTATATAATTACTCATTTTGTTGTGGCATATTACCATCATTGTCCTCTTAGGTTTTCTGGAACCGTTAACCAATGACAAATTATCTGCTCAATTATAGTGTATCTTGCTTTCTGGCAGATGTTACCATCCTCACTGCAGCATTCTACATCTGTTTCCTATGGTAACGTTGTTGCTAAGAAACAGTATAATTAAGTGCCTATCCTTAAAGATGTATTGTCCCTTGCTAATGTCAAAAAAATCATAAAAAATAATTTTGAAATAATTTTGCTCATATTGCAATAGCATACAAATTATTAACTTGTGCTTAAAAATTATTGAATTTAAAAAATGTGTACCCTGATTTTTAAACCAACAAATTACAATAAAAATAATAAAACACTTTCAGTGACTGGAAGTGTGTATCATTTTTCGCTGTAAACTGATGGGTGGACATTTTTTAAATACACTAATTTCTATGTTCAAGTTGATATCTTTTATGTTACTTCAAAATGGGCAAGTTAATTTCAAAAAATATTTTTATGATTTTTTTTTTGTATTTAGCATGGGACAATACATCTTTAATCTAAATAGGTTGATTAATTCTGCCACAATATTGCAAAGTCAAAATGTATTGGAATTATACTTTCAGTAAGTAGTCTCCCAACATACACTTACATCATAACTAAAGTTCATATGGGGAAAATCTTGTGGCTAATGCATTTGTAGTAGAATAGCATTATGCCGTGGGTGATTTTGACGCAGTCACCGCCTACACCTGATTTGTGGTGTTACACATCAGTGACTTCTTTTATATTCATACGTCTGTCAAGTAGACAGAAAAATTAAACATTGTTTTAGAGTAGACATTAGTGCAGTTACGCCCACACAAATGAAGTTGATATGCATGAGCGATTCAATCAATCACATGTCAGTCAGTCAGTATGAGAGGTTATTCTATCATTATTATACAGTAAACTGCAATGTTGTGACTATGATTTCAGAAAAAGGAAATCAAATTAAGTGAAACTGGATACACCCATCAAATTGTATGTCAAGTGTTGAAAATGAATACTAACATTACAGTGTTTGTTTATTGTTTTTTTTATTTATTTATCGAACTTTATTTACCGAGAGTAACCTAAAACAGCGGTTAGTTGACAACCATGGGGCCCTTGTGTAAAAAAAACAACAAAGTACAACACAAACGGCAAGGCAAAGTTAACAAATAAAAGCCTAATATACAACAATATATTAAAATATTCAAATTCAATTAAAATCAGTGTGTTGAAAAAAAATAAATAGAAAATATGAAGTATGTATATACAAAAGTTTAAAAGCATTAAGTGGTGAGGGTGGTGCTACAAATCCTCTATTTTATAGGCTACAGTATATGAAATCAACTAAGGTGACTGGGCTCACGCCAACCATGGGCGAAAACTATTTTAATTGGCGAAATAAAAAATTCAACTGCTTTAGCCATTTTGGCAAAAGCCTAAAATCAAAAATAGTTTTAAATACTTGCGGCCAATGCGATGTGATGGTGGTCGAAAGAGTATCCTACTATCATCGTTAATAATAATTTAATCAATGATTTCATGTTATTGTGGTGTTGTAGAGAGAGTAATTTCACAAGGCTAGCCTAACCTAGGGCCTAGATCGTGTACGCTCTTGATTATCGCGGTGACAACTTCGATCGGGCCCAACAGGTGTGGACGATCTGGCCCCAACCCAATTTTGAATATACTGTAGTCTGGTAAAACCACTGCTAGTTTCCCACCCCTGATATAGTTCAAAGCTAAAAAGAAAATACTGTATAGGCCTAGCCCTACTGTACATAATTTTGTCAACTTTTGTGATAGGCCTACATATTCAGCAAAATTTTAAAGTACCTCATTTATTGGTGTGCTAAAGATATTAATTTGCCTATCAAATAATGTTATCTCTCCCACCTCCCTGATTTTTTCTGGTACACTCATCGAGACAGAGGTGCATTTAGGAGAAACCACCCCCCCCCCCCCCCCCCCCCAATTTTTTATTTGAAAGTAAAAAGAAGGAATAATTGATTCTACCAAAAATGCCTCAGAGGTTTATTTTTAGGCATTTTTGGGAAAGACAAATACTGTAGGATCCCCCCCCCTCCCCCAAGTAGTGTTGTCTCGATCGCCACCATTTACTGAATGTTGTCTTTTTTCCCCAAATAAGAAAGTAAGTGTTAGGAAATTATTTTATTTATTCATTTATTATTTATTTCAAAAATATTTTGTGAGGGTTTTCCATCCAGCCAGACGTGATCAATTAGGACCCTAAGTACATAAAATATAAGACAAAAGAATTGAAAAAAAAATAAATTAATAAACTAGATCTTTAACATTAGCAAATTAGGTAAATTAAAACAGAAAAATCTGAAATCATAAAATGTTTATAAAATAATGATTTAATGAAAATAAAAATTATAATCAACAAAATGAAAATAAAAGTAAAATTGACACATTAAAAAAGAAGAAAAATAATTAAAGTTATAAATTAATTTAGAGAATCAAAGATCACATTAAAGACATTGAAAACAAATTTTTATAAAGAAAAAAGTCCAATGGGGAAAAAAGAAAAGCAATAGGATAATCTGAGATTACAAACCCTCGCCCTGTTACGCTATATCTATATTGTGAAAGAATAATGGTCCACGGTCGATCCTTTAAATGCAGGCTCGGTGGGAAAAGAGATTTTTACCGCCAGTTTTTAAATATTCAAAAATCTGTATCTCATTAACCGCTTCCGGTTTTTTTGTCAAATATGCTTTTAGTGTCTTAGAAAAATCAGTTATAAAACATATCAAAAAATTGTTTTCCTCTGGAGCCTGGCTATAAGTCAGCTCATCGGCCAAACGAACCTTAACATCATAGTAGTTAATAAATGAATTAATTAAAACATAAATACATAAATAATGATCTTGAAATAAACAGAATACGGATTGCAGAGTATTCAGTGCTGAACTGAACAGGTGGTTCATATTTCTCCTGTGCATATTGTGTAATAGACTGCTAGTCTCAATCATTTATGCTTTTAATAATAATGTACATTATGGTAATTTATTATACAATACTTTTATAAATATAAATTGTCAAAGTATCTTGTCTTATTCACTGTAAATACTTGAATAAGCATCGCTCTTGCTTATATGCCATTCCTGAATAATGCAGACATGGAAAGCACCATGCCAATATTTCTTTAATAAGCGTCACTCTCGAATAAGCGTCGCACTGAAGCCTCCAAAAATTGTATAACCGCTACGGCGCTTATTCAAGAAATCATAGTAATATTTTGTTTTCATTAATATCCTTTTCATATTAAAAAGTTTTTGTACTTGTAACATGAGTTAAGTGCAAAGGCAATGCCTATCTGATCAAACTATAAATAACATAAGAATTAATAACTTTATATCTGTCATTTCTTCCTTTTACAGAACATATATCAAAACCCTCGGACACTGTTGCCCAAATATTATGGACTCTATTGCTACCAATGTGGTGGAAAAAATATCCGCTTAGTAGTTATGAACAATTTATTACCGTCTCAATTAAGAATGCATCAGACTTATGACCTAAAGGGGTCAACGTACAAGAGGAAAGCTTCCAAACAGGAGAGGGCCAAAAAGAGACCCACATTAAAAGACTTGGATTTTGTGATTGATCATCCTGATGGCTTATTACTGGACAATGCTACATACAATGCTTTGCATAAAACAATGGTTCGGGATTGTAGGGTATGTACATTTATTTCATTTATTTACTTATTATTACTCATTCAACTGCAAACTGGCACTTATAACATATTTATAAAACAAAAGAAAATCAATATTAAACATGAGCAATAAAGCAGTATAAAGATCATCTTTATAATCATCACTGCTTTTTTGCTCATGTTTAATATTGATTTTCTTGATGATGATGATGTTGCTGTTCATGTCAACAACAACAACAATAATAATATTAAGTTTACACTGTACAGAAGTTGTAATGTCTAAAAAGTGTAATTGTTGTAGATTGCTCAAGGCTTTCTATAAGTGCTATTGAATAACATTTATTAGTATTTCCATTTTGCTCTACAATTTTAAAGGCTTAAATAGTAATACAGTATATTTCCGGTGTTTTAAAAATACTTTTTTTTCTTCTCAGGTTTTGGAGAGTTTCAAAATTATGGATTACAGTTTGTTGTTAGCTATACACAATGTTGATCAAGCAGATAAAGAGAAGGTATACTAAAAATATATGATTTTGTAAAATTTTTTTTATTCCTCCTTCATCTTTACTGGCATTATTCGCCAAACAATTCACTCCTCGCAAATCCTGATTCAGAGGTAATGGCTAAAGCATGTTGAAAGGTCAGAATTCTCGAAACACATTTAATTGCCCTAAACTAACCCTTGTATGTCTTTACATCATGCTATGTTGGTTTCCTTATTTTTGAGGTTAAAACAACATTTTTAACGATATAGTGATGGTCTTTTCCTGGGAATTCCTCAAAATTGTAAACTTTGAAGGCTGATTTCTCAATATTGTTATTTAAACAGCTGTATGTATAAACCCCTGTAACAACACAACAAAATGTTGGATATAAATTATTCTTGCAACATTTTATAACTTTCATTTTTCCATACACAAACTCAGATATGGTAATGATATTATTTTAATCATCATTTGCATAAATAAATCTTCATAATTACACAATTAAATAAATATATTTAAGATCACATGAAAGTTCTATTGTGAAAACATATTCTTCTTATTACCCCTTAAAAATGAAATAATCTAATTTCTTCTATTTTGTAATGACTATTTGTCTGATTCAGGTAGAGGCATCTGAAACAAGTACTACATCAGCCAGCAAAAGGAGCCCTCAGTCTGCCAGGCGAAACTCAGAATTAACAGCAGTAAATGATCAGGCCCAGGAACCCAAAACCACATCAGGGCTACAGAGAACACGGTCTGTTAACAGTAAGCCAAGGGTTGCGGCTTTCTCAACGGCACGGGAAGCTATCCAAGCAGAGGGAACCGTTGGCCACCAAACTGAGGAAGAAGATTCGTGAGTTGAATGATCTGATGATGATTATTATCATAATCATGATAAACAATGATAATGATTGTAACGACAGTGATTATAAATACAATTATAATGATAGTAACTACAATAATAATTTGAATTATCCAATTTTTGTAAATTGATTTTGTTTTCTTTTTGTAGCACGGGTGGAATTCCAGCAAAGAATGCGAAGGGCGACAGATTGTTAATTTTCTTAGGAATCATTGATATTCTTCAGTGCTACAAGTAAGTAGGCATAGACTTATAAAGTTTCATTTAATTATTCAACCATATATGAGGTCTCACCACGAAATGAGATTCATCGTTGGTGAAATCATATTGAGATATTCACCAAAACAGGCCAAAGTCAGCATTTTTACAAAATTTTGATTTTAATGTTTTTGAATAATTTGATATTTATATTTTATGATTGTTTTCTTGCCAAAACAGTGTTCTCTGCACATATTCTGTAATTCTAGTTATATTATTTGTACAGGTTAGTTTATCTTTGAGGCTGATTTTTTTAAAATGTGGTTCTTATATACCTAAACTTTAAATGCTAACATCTCTGGATTTACTTATAGTAGGAAAGCCATTTAAAGACCAAATGAAAGCTTATAATGTGATCTACCCAAATATAATATAAACTCAATTTTTGAATTTCTAACTATGAGACTCATCTTGTGGGGAGAGGTCACATATATGCATTTGAAAAGCACAATAACAACAAAACAGTGGCCAGGGATATGACAATGACACTCATGCTTGTGACTCTCCTATTTTAATGATATACTGTCTGAAGGTCTTTTTAAAATGCTAAACATTTTTATAAGATAATAAAATTAATTTTTGTGGTAATCTATAACTCTGTTACAAATGTATTATTCTATTTTTCAGATTAAAAAAGAAACTAGAACACACATGGAAAGCAATGGTACATGACGGAGATACTGTTTCAGTACATCGTCCAAGTTTTTACGCAAAACGATTTCAAGACTTCATGTTTGAGAGAGTGTTCAAGAAGATGCCTGGTAAGGAACTCAGAAATATCCTACTTGAAAATCAAATTGCTAACTTTATTTTTTCAGAAACTTGTTTTTTTGGCTGTGAAAATGTTTAATGACATATGACTTACATGCTGCAATTCAAAGACCTGTACTGTACTCATTTTGGGAAAAACCCAGAAATATGTATAATTTATTATTTGATCAGTTATGACTATTACTAACAAATATCGGTGCCAACAACGGTGGCATTCTCATGATTTACGAGATTTTTAATGATTGCTGAAAACACAAGTATATGTGTGGTCTTCTTTATGCTCTTATAATTCCAATCCACTTTTTTTTTTGTAACATGTCTGTAAATTTATGAAAATTGAATGATTTGATCTGTTTTTGATCAGTTTAAATGAGATTCAATGGTTTTAAGCCAAATAAAAAAAGTTATTGTATTTTCAACTTTTTAGACATAACACTTTATTGGTTAAAACAAAAAAGCACTTTTCCTAGATACCGACTTATCCATTTCTTGGATTTTCCCAAAATGTGGCCAAGACAAGAATTTTTTTTTTTGGGCCTAATAGATTTATTTGGATGGTAAAGAGGGTTGCAGATTTTTATCCAGGAAGATAATTGCATTTTATTCAGATAAGAACCCCAGAGGATTCTGATGGAAAAATATCATGGGACATAAGCCATCACTTGGTGCGGTCTCGGCTACAGAAAGTTTGTTCAAAGATTGGGAAATGTACTCTTGTTAGACAGAAGGAGTGGCACTAATCATTGTGCAGTCACTGGGAGATCATTACAATTAAAATAAACCACCACATTGCTATAGCACCTATTAATGCTAAAAACTTGGCCATGTTTCACACAGCACTCCAGAAGCCTTTGAAAGGGACTGTAAATATGATGGGATTTCTGATAATGTTTGTTGTGCAAAATTATTTTTAAACTCTTGGCTAATAATATATCCTTGGCTTCTAACATATTTTACTATAAACAACATATTACTAACAGTTTGTTTATTGTTTTTTTTTTTTACGAAAATAAATATATAGAAAATTAAGTACATAAAAATTCCTTACAGAATACTTAGTTACTAAATTCACAGTTATAGTTAATAATGAATGATAAAGTACAAAGAATGTTTTGGATCAGTAAATGATAAATGACTGGACAGAGAAGTAATGAAAAATGAGTATAAAGGTAGTGAATAGATAAATAAATATATAACAATACAATATGTGTATGACTTTGTGGTTATAGTGCCCATCTACCAATTGATACATTAATGATTTATGAATCCATTTCAAATCAAATCAAATCAATCTTTATTGCAATCATACAAGTGTTGATTGGAGTATACAAAGCCTTATAAAAAGGTGTGTAGAGTTTTAAGAATCTCAAATGACCAGCTCGATGGATGTTTAATAATGGATGGATTAATAAAATATGAGTTAATGAGTGGATAAATGAATGAATGAATAATTAGAAGAATGAAAATTTATTGCTGCCTTGCTTCCATTCCCAACATGCATCATGCTTTATGTTTTGTTATATTCATGCTGCACTGCCCTCACAGCTGAACCAATCAAATCAGTTGTGATGGATGGTAATATTTTATTTTTGGCTGAGTTCAAATTTCACCAAACATTACTTTAGATCATAGTGTCTCTAAGCTAAGATCCACCAAAAAAATGTGTTACATGTCAAACTGTTTTAAAGATGTATTGTCCCATGCAAAATACAAAAAAATCATACAAATCATTTTTTAAATTAACTTGAATTAACATAAAAAAATTATCAACTTAAACATAGAAATTAGTGTATTTAAAATATGTTTACCCATAATTTTAGAGGGAAAAAATTATAGAAACACCAGTTACTAGATTTGTTTTATTATTTTTTATTATACTTATCCAGTTTAAAGTAAGAGTACACATTTTTAAATACAATAATTTTTATGCTCAAGTTAATCATGTTTATGTTACTGCAAAGTGAGCAAGTTAATTTAAAATTTATTTTTTATGATTTTTTTTTATTGTCATTTTCAAGAGAGAATACATCTTTAAGTGTAGATCACTTTACTGTTTTCTTTTTACATCATCACCATCACCCTCACCTTATAATAGTGCAAGAGTACATTCATTCATTGAAGCTTATTTTAAATATTTTTTTAAATTTTTTTTTTCTTTTGTTGTTTTGTTATATGTATATATTAGAAACAAAATATTAAAGCAACATTGGGTTAAAAAAAAAAAATGAAACTAACTTTGCATATTTGATCATGTAATGCTAATTTGCATAAACCATATGATCACCTGTAAAGTATGTCACATTAAATGTACTCTTGTTCTTATGAAAGGTATTATGCACCACTTGCATGATCATTCTATTATTATACAATACAATCACTTTACTACCAAATATCAATATCCCTTTGAGTTACATCAATTCCATCGCACCAATGAACATTGCATTCTGCCGTGAATATTGAAATATTAAAATATTGAAATTTTGAAGGTGTTGATAATAATTTATAATGCCTCTGACCTTTCACATAAATACACAGGTAATTACGATTTCCAAAAATTATTGCATCCACACTATTCATATTTTTTATCTATTTTTAAAGACACTGGGATTCCTTCTGACAGAAGCATGACTGTTCTACCAAACTTAGATTAATTTGTTCTTATTTGCACAGAGAGAATTCATCTTGCACATGTGTGGATTATAAGTTTGTAGCTCATCAGGTATCAAAACATCCAGGTTTCTTGTAGCCCAATTGCAAGAAATACCTCCTCCCATATTTTGTACTCTTCAAAATACATAGCTATAGAACTGTACCACACCCTCCCTCTTCCTTGATACACAATTTAATTTTAAGTTGTCATTATTTATTGAGTTAATGCATTTTATTCTAGCATTAAAACATTCACCATCCAAGAGGAAAGGACAGACCAGCATACATGGTTCAGCGTCAGTAAACCGACCTCGATCAAAAACAGCGCCCTCAGAAATTACAGACCCCCAGACTACCAATCAAGAAAGACCATTGTCATACAAGTCAGCAGTCTCGCTTAGCGATCCAGCAAGTCCACCAGGTGAGTCTGACCACTGGTCCTTAGTGTACCGTAAGTGATGTTAAGCGTTGCAGTACTTATAATGCTTCAATGCAGCACATATTTCCAGGGTCTGGAAGCATTGCAAACTCAGGTTTTTATATAGGCTTATATTTCAATTTTACCATCCAATCATTTTAAAAATGTGTCAAGTTCTTCCTTATGTGACTGGAAAATTTGTTTGCTTTACCCTCATATGTGTGATAAGTGAAGAACAAATTGAAAAAGTATAATTTTATTTCAGCAACTGGAGCACGACCTAAAACTCAGCCTGACCTAGTACCAAATCGACCTCCCACGTTTGAAGATGTATTAGACGATGATAACAATGTCGGTGAAAAGACGGAAGAGAAAAAAGAGGTGGCAGTAGATACAGAGGATATACGGCTGCAAGAGATTGACAGCGAACAAATCAGTAGTGAGGCTAGTGGCGACAAGTCTGGGTAAGTAGATAACAAGTTTACCTTGCGTGAAATGATATCGCCTTGAAGTACATCTGATTACCAATCTGAGTGGCTGCTTCTCGAAATTCAAATCAATACTAGAGCATCGTGAGAGTGCTCAGAGTTACAAAAGGGAGAAGTGAACTACTTTAGTACCCAAGTATTTTATTGCATTTCAGTAGAGATTTTTCCGTCTAAAGCTGAGCACTGCCTGCGTCGAGGATCGTACGACCGTCAGCCAACGAATCAAAATCCGTCGCTGTGAGCGCTAGACGACTCAACGCCGTCTGCTGAATGTTGTTGACAGTCTGAACGGGTTGTCAATGAAGATTATTCGTTGCACGCGTGTTGTGGCGTTGTGTTCTTCTTAGAATCGCGACAACTGTCGGGCGCAGTAATTGTCCGGCCTAAAGGATTCTCATCACAGCATTCAACAATTAAAATATTAAATCCTTTGATAAATTGTTTTAGGACAAATAAATAATGTTTTCATCTATTTTCCCCTTGGTTATTTATTTCAAAATTTATGTATTTATTTTATTTTCTAGTAAACAAATTTCTCAAGAAGATGATCAGACGATTACAAGAAGTTCCAACACTGTAGCGGCAACAACTTCGGTAGGTAAAAAAGTTCTCATCGATAGAACAAAATACCGAATAAGTGAAGTATAAAAACCAGAGATCATTTATCTCCTTTGTTTGGAGAGTACAAGTGATGAAACCATCTGACAGATGTACATCTGGTGAAATTGAAGACTAACATGTAACCTACTTTGCATAACAGACATCTACAAGTAGCAAATGCTTGTGGAATTAACAGGTGGCTAAGGCAAGCACCTGATTGTCAATGTTAATTCACAGGTGGCTAGTATAAGCGCCTGACAGAAAAGAATTTGTGGGTTGTCTAACGCATCTGCCAAGTTAACTTCCAGGTCTTTGTCACCTAAATAGCTTGTTAACAAACAGTACATAAGTGTTAAGCATTTTAGAATTTAATGTGCTTAATATCAGTACATGTATTCTTAATAATTAGAATTTGCCAAGTGCATGTTAGTGTTGAGCCTTGGCATGTTTGATACGTTAATTAGCTAGTACATATCAGATAGTCTACAGAACAGTATGCTAAACACAGTGCTAGATAACTCACCGTGTATATAAAAATTCAAGAAGTATTCGCCATAATGTTCAGTTGAGGAAGTAAACTAGCTGCAGTGGCTGATGGGATTCATCGCCCTCTCCCAGGCAATTTCAACGAATTTAAATGTTGAATAAAAATGTTATTGGTTTCATTCAAGCATTTACATGATGGCATAGTGAGTTTCTATCAAGACATTTGCATGTACAGTTCTTTGTAAAAGACAGTCAAAATCTACAAGAGCCTTTGCTCGACAACATGATGGCTCGTCACAAGATGTAGAGATAATTTCTAACAGGCTTATTTGAAAAGACTATTTACTTGAGGAGCCAACTGAAAATGAACAGAACTTGAGGGCGTTGTTTTGAATGGAAAATGACGTCACCTTTGAAATCATCACCTTTAAAATACTACATTTAAGAGTACTACTGAAAATACTGTTGATTATTGGAAACTAAACATATGAATGTAAAATCATAGACTGGAAGCTGTAGTTATAGTGCTTGACTAATGATCACTTCCTGCTTTTAACTGCGCTTCATCACTGCCAATCTACATAGCTTGACAGTCACGTTTGCGGCTTGAATCATCTCGGCAGCTTTCTCGTATTGCGCACAACTTTTTTTTTTATTCTAAAGGATTCAGATAAAATAAGTTTTTATATTTTAGGATTAGTTATAAAATAATTTTATTTATGTAAAGTATGTAAAGTGCATTCATATATAATTATACTTATCTATTGTTTATATTGTAATAATATTGAAAGTATAATAATATTTAATATATTTAATACAGAATTGATATTTTAGACATTTTAAGCTAAGTTATTTGTTAGTGGGAAAGTATCAGGCCCACATAAAAATCTAAACAACATACAGTATAAGCAACAAACTAAAAGAAAATTACTAAAAAAGACGCTTACGGGAAAAAAATTGCCATCGAAAATAGCCTTCACAGGTGGAGCGTGTAAACACAGAAGTTTTGGTTTTACAAGAGGAGGGAGTACACTTGCCATTAGTTGGTCATACCAATTGAAGGAAAGTTTTACCAGCTAGAGAATTGCCATTTATGAATCACCTCATATAGTAATATTGTAACAGGTGGAGGGTATATACCTAACACCTGTCATTTATTTAAAACCTGGGGCGGATTGCTATAAGGGGTCTTTAGACGGTCTTAACGGTTAGCCAGCTATAATCATGACGTCACTACTGGTCTATAATTACAGACCATTGCTATACTGCGGTCTAACCAGTTAGCCGTCTTAAATTTTAAAGCCTACTCAGTGGAGGCTTAAAACGGTCTTAAATCATTTCCATCATGACGTTCTGCTGATAAATTCAACAGTGCAATGGCAAGACCTAGGCCTAGATCGTCAAGGTTGGAGAACCGAACGACGAATACTCTGCACACTTCTCAGCGTCAAAATGTCAAAATAGGTCTATGGCGTTTATTTATGTTAATTTCGATAAATTTGCGTGCATCGAGCACGCATGATGTCGCCCTCAATCTTACGGTACCAGGGAGTGCTTGTTTGTTTGCATTTCAATACTCAAAGCAGTCTTAGAATAGACTGTTTTATAGCAATGTTCTTAGAGGTATGACTTTAGTAAGACCATCTAAGTGATAAAGCCAGCTTTATTCGAGGAGTTAAGACTACCAGTTAAGACCGTTTTATAGCAATCCGCCCCAGGTAATGTGCAGTCAGGTTTTAACAGGTGGAGGAATTGACATTTATAACATTCCTATATTATTTATAAATCATAAGTCAGACCAAGCAGGTATCAAATTCAAGTTTATACCTCCATTTCCCCTCACTCAGCCACTGTGACATACAAAGCAAGTCTTACTTTCACAGCTTAAGCATCATCTACACAGCTTAGCATCATACCACACTTTAAATTGTTTTATAATTCGTAAACAATTACCATGTAATGAGTAATTGGGATATTTGTCCCAATGTATTGACAAAGTTCACCACATACATTCCTCTAATTGTGTTCTTGCACACATGTATGCACAGGTTTGTGTAAATTTCTTTAGAAATACACCTATGTAAACATGGATATGCTGTATATTCTTTGGTATTTGTAAAGATTGATATACTGCATACTCCATTTTTATGTAGACCTATGCACAGGGGCATATTATTCCTTTGCACATAACCCTACCTTGGCATTGTAGCGCATGTGGGTGTTTTGTAAGTTAATTTAACAGAAGCTCATATACAATATTGGCTCGGGTATAAGCTCACCTACCAATCCCAACGTCCTGGGTACTCAAATACAATATTGACTCTGGTATGAACTCGCCTTCCAATCCCAACATCCTGGGTACTCAAATACAATATTGACTCTGGTATGAACTCACCTACCAATTCCAATGTCCTGGGTACTCAAATACAATATTGACTCTGGTATGAACTCCCCTACCAATCCCAACGTCCTGGGTCCAATTCCAGCAAGACACTCCAGAATTTTGCTGAATCCAAAAATAATTCTAATCTTCCAAGCCGTTATGTATACACCTGTTCACAGAGCATTAAGCACTCTACCTCATCAGGTTTACTTATAGATCACAATTTTAATATGGTGTAAAAAAATGGGATGGGGTAATGTCAGAAGACAGTTATATACTTGCAATAAAAATTGATGACATCATAAACTGCAATTCTGAAAGATATTTTACTTGAAAGTCAACCACTTAGATAGTGACAACACCAGATGGAGGGGGATCACCACTGTACTTAGGAGGGATTTTACATCAAAATGAGCTTGTGCTAGAGTCAGTGTAGTATGGGTTCTTGTTTAACCTAATTTATTCATGGTAACACATTAGCACAGATTGTATGTAGAATTGTCTTGTGTGATGTGAACAGTCGTCCTGTCCACACTATCAAATTAATTGACAAAAACATGTGACATGCCTAAATATTGTCATGATGACATCATATGTCCATATATAGGCACATCATGACTATATATAGGCACATCAGACTATATATAGGCACATCATGACTATATATATAGGCACATCATGACTATATATAGGCACATCATGACCATATATAGGCACATCATGACTATATATGGGCATATAATAGTTTTTTGTTCAAATGAAAATGCACCCACAAAGATGTTTAAAGACTTCATTAATATTTATTTTTCTTTTTTCATTAAACAATGTTGTTGTTTGGAAATACTGCAGTTTATTAATTTTCTGATTGTATTTCTGTATTCCCTTAGAAATATCTTATGTTTGATGAATGTTTTATCAGTTTAATATCTTGTTTGATGTCTGCATGTTATGATAGTTTATCATGTTCCCTCTCTCTCTCTCTCTGCTTCAACTTTCTAGAATCAAGCAGGGTCTTCAAACAGTGACTTGTCAAGTTGCCTAGAACTTCAGTCGGAATTGGATGCATTCAATAGTTCGCCTATTCCAGTTAACAATGATAATTACGATAGTAAACTATGAGACATAGGAGTATTATATATTCATACAAAATTTATGCAATTCTTGTTTTGTATTTTCATCACAATTTAATTTGTGTGCACTAATATTCTTTAAAAATTTGTGTTCAATATGGGATCCGTTAAAGAATCACAGCTAATACAACATTATTAATTTTACTTTAGTAAGCATTTACATTTGTACAAACATATTTTCTTCTAATTTAGAATTTATAGTTTAGTCATTATTTTTTGTTATTATAGAACATAATTTTATAATAATATGTTGAATTATAAAAAAAAAAAAAAAAGAAACTATAGCGGAATTAAGGTATTGTCTTGAACCTCCAAACCCTTTTATCACACCAGTAACTATCCCACATTAAGCCTTTAATACCATCAAATTTGACCACAATATATATTGTCACAAATCGGTATAAACACCTTGATAAGAAAAAATACCATCAATTATACAATACTTTTTGATCATTAAATGGTACATTACATACATTAAAGAGTGTTTATTAAAGTATGCCAGTTAAAATTGTTAATGCAAAATCAGCCAGTATACAGTATTCAGAAATTGCTTCTGCTCAATTAAAGTATTTTGTACATTAACAAGAAATGATGGTCACATGTTCATTAATAATAACTGTTACTCCCACCTGGATATGGAAATTACTATTAAATTTGGACTATGAAACCAACATATTGACCATCAGAAGTTATGGGATTCACTTTCTAAAAAATAATTTTAGTTTATCACTTAATAATTATACAAAGTAATTATCACAAAATAAAAATCTTTTTGAATAATAGTATGGGATGTCATGTGTATTAGTTTTTTGAAAATGTTTTGATGTGACAAAATGTATGTAAAGTATTTAATTTCAGGAATATGGAATAAATATTAGGGACAATGTCTGACTGATTGATTGACTGGCTGAAATTCAGTTTTATCAGTATATTGCTTTATGTTACATAGGGTATAGAGTAGTTTCATGCTATGTAAAAATGTATTTAGTTTCCTATTCGCTGTTTAATAAAAGAAAATATTATTTATTATTGGGTCAGCTTATATTTACCATATTTGTCATTTATCATGAATTGAATCACTAAAATATGTTATATATTATTTTTTTTATGTTTTTGTTACTTTCTGCATGAAGATTGTGTTTGCCTTTAGATATTTGTTTAAATGTTGTCGATGTATTTTTGACTGTACATCATAGCATGGGCCACATAGTATGTGATTACCTGTAAGATGATCATGAACATGAAGCACCTGTAACACACACCATGTGAAATGCATGATACTCTGGTATAACACCACATGGTACACCTATAACCAGGGGCGGATTTTGGAGGGGCGGCCCGTCCCCTGCACCCCCTTTTGGGAGGTAAAAAGAAGAAAGTAAAAGAAAAAAATGATAGCCCACAATGCCTCAAATGTTATTGTCGGGCGTCTAGAACACAAAAATTTCGCGGGGGCATGCCCCCGGACCCCCTAGGTCATTGTTGTCTCGATCGGCCCAAATTTTGGCCCCACTTTCGGCCCCCTTTTGGACATCTCTTGATCCGCCCCTGATAACACCATGTTAAACACATGGTACACCCATAACACACACCTAAAACAGATCAAGTGGCCCACAATACCCTGTAACCATACTGGTATGTGACAAATGACTCGTCTTTTTAAAAGAGACCATGTGCTAAACTTGATCTAGACCTGTTATACAAGTGTCACTACTCATCTATACACTGTATAACACTCCTGCAAAACAGCTGCAATAAACCTGGGGACACCTACTGTACAATTCATCTGTTTGGTATATCTGCAACAATACACTTTCAAACATGTTATAGATAAACCTAAAACAAATCTTGTTGGCTAAAGCACATTGACCATTGGAAATCAGGCAGTTTGTCAGCTTAGTTTAAGTGTTCATGACTAACCAATAGTTAAACTAGGCTAAACTTTGTGGAAGGTGCTGCATTTAGTTAATTAAAGCTTAAAACTTCCCCCTTTCAAGATCATACAAGTATAATTTCCAACCCTGGATTTAAACATTTAATTTCAGAGGCTTGGCCAATACAACACAATTTTTTGTCCTAACAGTGATTATTACCATAATAAACATAACCATATATAATGAATGAGTTGAATGAATTATTGTTATTAAAGTATAGTGGTATGTTCTTTTTAATTATAAATTTGCAATATAATATTTTCTTAATAAAATATGATTTACCTCGAAATTCAATTTATGTATTTTGATGTGTTCATTTATTCTTAAAATCCCAATAGTTCCCTTGCATATGTACACATGTAAATGCAAGATGTGTATTGTAAGCATTTATGATCAAAATTCTGTGGTCGGGCCAACCAACTAAGAGCTTTTTGGGGTCAGTCGATGAAATCATCATCATCTTGATGGGTTTTATACAAAGGGAGGAGTGGATTGGTACAGTATATCAAAGATCATATATCCTCCTGGTTTTGAGCCTGTAACATATATAATGCATGCCTTATGCATTAGTAAGAATCATTAACTTATGTTGTTCTGTTATATGCATTCCATCTGTTATTGTCAGTAATGTACTAAAGTATTTATACCATCTAATTAAGTTATTACTTTTTGTTAATACTAACATGAAACTTTCCTTAAAGGTAAGATGTCTTCAACTTTCCATTTTGTTCATCCTATGTGCATTTGAGTTGAATATTCAGTTGTTGTCTTGAACAACTTAAACTGTTAAGCTTGCCTGCTAATTTCCCTTGTGTAGTTTGCTATACCTTAAGAAGCATGTGCACGTTGAATGTATCTGCAGGTAACATCTGTACACTAACACTCCAAGCTAATGATTAGGAAGAAGCAACTTCTTTGGGAGATTTCTTAACAAATGTTATTGTATTCTGCTGTGTGTGTAGTGATGGCCAACTAGTTATAAAGTAGTAAAAACACTCAAACTTTTGGAATTTGCTGGAGATTAGTTTCCGGAGATTTTTTCTTGTTCACAGGAGTGTATGAGACCATCCTGAATTTATATACTCTGGCGACTTCATATGTGTACAGTTATACAGTACTGTACATCTATGTTGGCACTATTCTTCCTAATAGACATGGCACTCAATATATTTTTATGCAATATATATCTGCAAAAGTTTTCTCTGGCTCCATTGTAGTACCTGTACTGATTAAGTATCCACATTTAGGATCATTCATATTCTATAGCCTGCATCATCCACATAATAAACGCTATATAAAACCGACATATTATTATTATTATTATTTATTAAATGCATTCATCCAATTTGATAGTATAGCCTGGTGATAGTATGTACCATAGTCACTACATTATAGTAGTGCAATAGTATCAATTTGATAGTATAGCCTGATCGTATATACGACAGTCACTTCTGTACATATAGTATGTTGTTAATACATCACTTGGCAATCCATTCGATGTAGAGTCAACCCATTTGGTGAGTTACTTGCAGACTCGTTCAAATTATTTGAAACAGTGCACTTCCTAAGCCTCATGCATAATTCTCCATTTAAATGGTTTATCATTTCAGTAGTAATTCAAAAGTTTCTATAACACCTGAAGGTTTGTCCTTATTGCAATATAATATTGTTATCTATTTCCTTACACCCATAATCAGGTCAAATTTTAGTATCAACTACGGAAGATCTGTAGAACCTGAGAACTCTGCTTTTTGAATGTGAATATAAAGAATTTTAAAGCTTTCAAAAGCTATTCTGCTTGTTGCTTCAACAGCATTTTCAACAAATGATCATATGTATTTTATGAAACATGAACATTGACAATACTGTATTGAATGGTGATGGGCAATAACATATTAATACTGTATTAGCCACCAATTGTAAGCTTAGGAAAATATACACCAACGCTTTCTAATGACACTATGATTTACATGAGCAGGACTGTAGTATGCACAGATACAAGAAAATGATTACAATATCTGTAATCATTGATTGTGATTACTTTTCTTGATAAAGTATTAAGAAAAACCTCAACTAGTATTTGTATATGAGAGTACAGCTTGTATTGTAGCTCTATACAGTAGCATGATGTATATTTGTGTTTCTCTATATTGTTGTTATACCACTTGAACATCATAGTTTTATCCACACGCTTTTCTTTGCACTTTTCATTGCAAACACATCTCAGCTCCTGCATTGCACCATGAAGTATTGATATTTTATTATTTCTATTTTTGAATTTTTTTTTTGTTTTTTTTTTTTTTTTTTTTTTTGTAAAACCAGAAAATTTTTTTTTTTTTTGTTTGACAAACCAGAAAGTTTACTATAGACTCCAATGATACTTCATTGAATGTTGTAGATAATTTTACATTAATTACATTTTCAATATTGGTAAATAATATCCAAGTTCACTGTAGGTAAGTTTTTTCATGTGTCATTCCTATTTGCATAAGACTTTCCTAGCCACCTTGCACACTGACTCATTTCTTTTTTCTTATATTTTGCAGTGATAAACTACACACCTCATCTCATGTGAGAATCAACTTCTTTCATATCACCTTCTTATGTGTTGAATGCTGTATTGAATCTCTGTTGTGGCACAACAGCATACAGTAATTGCAGATCTCAAAGAATCTATAGTCTGGTGACTTTGCAGGTGTTATGCAAATATTAGATGAGCAGGTGGTCTGAGAATATTAGATGAATAATGATTTACAGTAAATCAACTATTGGTAGATGGTTCACTATATAGTGAATGTTAGATATGTGGTCCTAGATTTTCATTGTACCAATGAAAAATACAATTAGCTGTTCTACACGTTCATTAAATGAAAATCTTCACTTATGAAACACAATTGTTCATTAAGGAAGATGTTTATTAAATGCATGTGTTAATAATTAGTTAATGTGTTAATTAATATCATGTGTCATTTTAACACAGATATTAATTAAGCATACGTTAAATGCAGGTGTTCTCGGACAACAGTGTACGATGCTGTCTGAGTTGGCCTTTACAGAGGTGTTCAGAGTGTAAACATTTTGTAACCCGGCCGTGGACATTCTGAAAGTTAGCAATGTGAAATGTCTGTAACAAATTTACGAAAATTTCTAGGTTACAAAATGTCTGCCACCCATGTTAATTAACATACGTTTCATTATAATATGCAGGTGTTTACTGAATACAGGTGATCATTGATCAGGTGACTTGTAGAGCTTTCAGAGATCATTATACATAGTAGCATAAACATTTCTATGGTCATCAATGGATTATATGTCAATTTAGTTAGTTGGTACAGGTGGATTAAATTTGCATACAGTCAATAATTATAATTATTCATGATTAATTACTGCATCTGCTATATGTTATTGGTTTTAGTCATTACAAAACATAGACTATGTTGTGTAAAATAGCACTTTGTTTTTGATAAAAAAGGAAAATCTTGAGCTGGATTATAACCTATAAATGGGCATTTTTGTTGTCATTTTTGTTGCATTTTTAGGTGCAATATTAAGAACAGGTGAACTGTGAGAGAATATTTGGCTTTTTAATTTTCAGTGCAGAATAATTTAATTGCATATCTAACACACAAATATCAAGTACATGAGTTATGGTTATAATTTACTTTTACCAGACTGTTTTGTTACACTCAAAATGAATTGTGGTAGAAGTATCAAGTAGATGTAATTAAATAGTCAATTCCATTATTGATAACAGATTTGCATACGATTAATTGCTTTATTTATACCACTCTACATGATTACCAGACATGAACAGGGGAGAATGTTTACTTTTTGTATAGATTTGTAATAAAAATGATAAAACTCACAAAATACTAATTCAGAATATTTGGTTGAGTATATTTAGGGGTCTTGGCATACATCTACTACATACATTTAAGATTAAACTGGTATTATGATGTAACTAAAAGTAGCTTTTAAACCTCAAGACGAATGAAATATAGAAAGGCCCTTTCAGTCAAAATATTTAAATAAAATTGATGAGAAAAATAATAATACATATGGAAGGTTCTCTTAATAGAATTATCGAGTAAACATACACAGATACAAATTAATAATAGATAATTGACTTTTGTATATTATTTAGTAAAAGTACTGAATAACATAGTACAGTAATTGCATTTATGAATAAAGGAGAAATTTGTAGTGTACCTATAAAGGGAAAATTATATGTTGTTAACTAAACACAGTGTTCAGATTTAACCAGTAAAAAAAATTGTTGAAATTCTGGGGAAAATGATCAAGTGTTTTTATATGAACATTTTGAAAGTATTTTTAATTTCGTATCTTGCCAGTCAAAAAGTGTTTTTTTAGACCAAGGTAACCAATTCAATTTCACTTTTTACCATACAAAAGTGTTGATGTTTGCCACCAGACCTTTAAAAAAAAAAAATGAAGTACTAAATCTGAGTCAAGTGTACTAAAAGAAAATATATCCTGGTTTGTTTTTGTTTTTTTTTAATTCAATGATTTAGATTTGCGTAGATTGACTGTCTTGAAATGAAATATTTAACCATCACCTTCAATGTCTTATATCATTCTTGTGACTCCATCATAATGCATTTGTACAGTAACTTTCTGTCGTTCAGTTAGCACCTCTAGACATTAGTGGTTCAAATTGCTGATGGAGGGCCTGTTGATGTTTGCTCATACATTTCATTTCATACGGTGCATTATTTTATCCAACAGGCCAGTCAGAATGTCTTTTATACTACATATCAACTATAGAAACAGAACTATATTACCATCAATTTTTAATTAATCAATTTATTTATAAATCTTTTGCTTTAATATTCCATATCTCTGCCATGTTAGTTTCTAAATGTATATTTTATTTTGTCTCCCTGTACAATCCATTCTGTTTTTGTTTTTCAAACATCAGTATAATCGGTATGCATATTCTGTTAGAGGGCAGCATATTATATGCTATTACTATATTGATTTTTGTGTATGTTAACAACTTGTAAAACTGATTGGTAAATGTGTACTTAGACTTATAATATTATGTATATATGTTGTATGTATTTATCATTTTCATCAATTATCAGTATGGTATTATTATTATCGTTTTTACCGTATTTATCTCATGGATCAAATAACTCCATTTGTCATTATTTTTTTAGTGGAATATGTTTACTGGAAATTTTCACTTAATTTGTTCTGCTGTACTTGCAAGAATAAATATTTAGAAATGTATTGTTGTATCCCAGGGTTGTCCACCAAGCATCTGTTCCAAGGCAAAACATTGTAACTTAAAAACATAAAAGCCGTTAAGTTGTTCTTGCCATGGGGCAGGAAATGGCTTGGTACGTGTTACTTAGGTAGTTTTGGTTTTGAATCGCCTTAAAAGTTATTCGAATTGGGCACTGTCAACTTAGACAAGTTTAACTGTATTGTCATTTCTATATTTCTATTATAATTATTATATATTATTTATTATATTTATTATGTACTGTTATCATAATTTTTATTATTATTGTTATTATTCTAATTATTGAATTCAAATTATATAAATGGATACTGTTGACCTGCAAACCCTGACCTACAATGGCTATTCATAATGCTCGATAAAATTCAGCAAAAATTGAGGTCTATATATTCAAAGTATGTGTGCAATCTAAATGAAAAAAGAAGAGATGACAAGTGCTGCAGAAAATTAGAATTTTGTATGTTTGAAATTTAAAGGTAATTAAAAATTAAAAGGCCGGCATGATCACCTTGATGTCACGTCTTGTTACCGGTAGACTTGCTCGTCGATCTTCTTCAATGGGGTCATTTCGTTAGGTGTTGATTCGCACCGATGGATTTGTAGCATGTATGCAATTGCTTCCTAAGAATTTAATGTTTATAATTATAGTTGCCATTATCTTTTGTTATGTCTGTATTGATAATCACTCATGAATATTCATATATGCATGTGAATACACAAATGAGGTGTTCACTGATGCATGAGTTGTATTAAAGAAGTATATAAGGATAAGTAGTTACTGTAAGAAACTATTATTTACAAAATAGTTAAAGTTTAAAAAGTAAGTACAATATTGAATTCCACAATGTAGCTCAGAAAACTTGGACAATACTGACTATATACTAAGTTCTATCTATTGTATTTTTTTCCACCAAATAATTATGTATAAAATACAGCAATAAACCTTATGTTACTATAAAATAGGAAATTTTTTGTGTTTTTAGTTATTCTTCTCAAAGGAGTGACTGTTATTCCTTGTCCCTCTTTATGTTGTCGTTTGTGGTTGTTAATTTATTCAATAGAGTGGTGGTGGTTCAGAACAGTAATTTTGTGCAATTTTAAGCTGTTGTAAATTGATTTAGAATGTATTATGCCAAAATAATTGTTAAAAATATACCAGTACCTAAATTTCCCCACTTTTTGGTTCATTGAATAATGACTGACAAGGGGCTTTACCTGTCTGACAGGGTAGGACTTGCATAAGAACTGATACGAAAAGTGCTTCCAAATCATCAGCATCATTTACTTCATATACATTCCCTTAAATCTATACTTTATTAAATTAATTTATTTACTGTACTTTGATATAGCAAGTCAAAGCTACTACATTTGTATATAATACATACTGTATATAAACTCCAGTCTGTATGCACACAACCTTTATATATGCACACATTATATTTGTGTGCTATCCTTCATAAGTAATTCAGCAAAGAGGCTGCAAGTCATATTGAAGTTTCAATAAGTCCAGTGGTGGTGCCAGTCCCTTGGGCCGGCCTGTACCCACGATGATGTCATCGGAATGAAAATAATTTGCCTATCCAAATAACGTTTTGATTGCTAAACCCTAATATAGTACTGTAGTCTAAAAGAACAATTTGGGCCACACTAAAGCCATACAAACTGAACCCCACCAGGGTTTTTTTATTCTGGGACCCTCATCATAGAGGCTCTAGTAGGCCCCTTGGTTCGGACAAAATCCCCATCACACAGCCTGTCGGAGCCACTGCTGAATAAATAACATTCTCATTATTATTTATTTTGCTCACACTCACAATGATGACTCATCATTTACTGTATATTTGCCTATAACAGTCACCACCATTATTTACGTGTACTTATGTACTGTATTTAATGGTCAATGTTTGTGCCTATGTGCTTTCCAGGCCGAGCGAAAAGAGCAAAACCAGAAAAGGACCTCTCCAGCAAACCACACGTAGAACACCTTAATGTCATTGACTTCTTTTACATTTTCCTGAAGGGAGTGCGATGAATTGTGCTATGATGCAAGCAATGCCGTAGCCAGCTGTTGGGACAGTCCCACACAATTTTTCTAATAGGTCCACAAAGAAATGGGTCCAAATTATGTACCTGTAATTTCATGCATAAAATGGGTCCACTTTTCTCATATGTAGCTTAAAATGGGTAAATTTAAGAAAATGGGTCCAGATTTTTAACATTTTTGCGTAAAATGGGTCTGCATTGTCTGAACTTGCACGTAAAGTGGATCCACTCTCATATTGTCCCATACTGTTTGAAAATCCTGGCTATGGCATTGGATGGAAGGACTTGTTGTGGAGCACAACATTATTCAGAATAAATAAATGAGAGCACTCCCCCCCCCCCCCCCCCACACCTACTGGATCCACCCCAGTATTGAATTGGTATAAAAATGTCATTTGAGTCTACTTAGGACTGAATTGTTTTAATTAGCTAGTTTTTGGTGTCTTCTATTGGACCTTAATGTGAAAGCTGTCAGAAAGAAGAAATCATGATGTCTATGTATTTAAGTTGTCCAAACACTGACAGACTGACTAGTTGCCAACTCAGAATCTTAAGACTTGAAAATTGTAATAAGTAGCATCCTTTAATAATGAGGATTTGTTCTGCTCAGGTGTTTTTTTGAGTGTGAAACTTCAGGAGGGTCCTTTTGACTGGGACTTATAGGCATTCTGTAGACAAGCAAAAATGAATATGTAAACAACCAACTCTACAAAGCACTGAAAACTATTTTAATATAAATATCAGACAGGAATGCTGAATTTGAAAGTAGACAATTAAATTATTTATTTTTATTCACAACATTTTGACAGTGTGATACTAAATGTCTATCCCATTGTACTGTGTATAAACTCATAAATGATCTTTATTCCTTTATCTTGCAATCATGTGGTATTTAGCATGGATGTTATTGGCCACAATCACACACAAATGTGATATTAATTTGAAATTATTAACATAATAACAAGTTCATTGAGGGTACTTTATAACTGTCAATACTACAGTACTAAAATGCTGTGGAAGACTAAAAACTTATATAAAAAGTATAAACCTACTGTACTTGTATTTCTTGAATATTGATATTTTTAACAGCATAATTTAAATGTATGTACCCAGAATGAAGGTTTTCTAATGAAATAAGCACACTCTTAAGTATGGCACTTATCTGAATTTGAATTTTTAAAACTCTTTCATAAACCTTTCTTCCACCCATGTGCAAACTATTTACACATTTCAAATTACTTTGAAAGATAAACAAGAATATGACTAAGGTTGACTCTTGATTGGTTTGGGTAAAATTAGCAATTTATCTTTTTTTAAGTAAATAAACTATCAAAATATATGTTATTCATATTCTAAACTGCCTATGGTTAACTCTACAATGAATAACTATAATTTTATTAATATGTTCAATATCTTTAAAAATTGGCGTTACCTTGTCACAAATAAATTTAGTTTGCAAACAATTGTTGATAATCTTTAAGCGTATTTCCTGTTGTCTTTAGAATACTTAAGCTTTTGCATGTGACGATCAGGGTGCATTGCACCATCTATGTTTCTGCATAGATTTCTTGTTACTATTAACTGTCTTAATTCTTTTTATTATCATATTCTATGCAAAAGTCTTTGTCGAAGAAACTTAAACGTACGCTGGTACCATGGGATATGGACAGGGGACTCTGGAAAACTTAGTTGGCCATCACCATCTTTACAAACTCTAAAGAACAAAAGAAGAGAAACAACTCCATTAAACATATAACAAACCTCATACATTCTAGTTTATTGCAATGCAAACATGGTAAACATGAAATATTGAAGTCACAGTACAAACATAAAACATGAAAACATGTCAAATTTGATAATAATTGTCCACACATGCTCAGAGAAAATGGACAGTCAAGAAAGTTTGTTTTTTCCACACTTGTCATTAATAGTTGGGCGTACATCCTGAGCAAGTTGTTAATGTGATTATTATCTTTGTTTTTTGGTATTTCAGCATATCTATATTTCTTTTTAGTTTGAATTTTTGTATGAAGTTCTTATTTAGTTGTTAAATGATGTGTAAAAGATAGAGAGCAACTTAGTTCAGTCAGCTAAACTGGTGGTAGCCACTGTGTGTGTGGGCTGAACCGTAAAGATCTCTTGGTCCTTGGTTCAATTCCCATCATTGCTCTCCTTGTATCTCAGCTATGGGGCTGAAATGCAAGTTACGATAGCGCACCGTCTGAGACGTTTAAGCTGTTAGTCCTGTGTGCATTATGGCTCATTCACACGTAAAAAAATGAAGTACACTCTTCGGAAAAGAGTTGGAGATTGTCTCCTAGTGTACTGCCATCAGAAGGACCCCACTGGGAATAATTCTTCTTTAGACTTTTGTGGAGGAAGTTTGGAGCAGCGGGAACGGTTTGGTTTCCCAACCTCGAGGTTGGGGTTTCAATCCCTCGCTGTACACTTTGGTTATGTCCTTCAGCAAGGCACTTTATCTTCACTGCCTGCTTCTGCGCTGATTACCAGCAGCAACACTGAAAGCATGTGGACACAATGACCCAGGAAAAGAACTGCGCTTTATAACCTCAAGGAAGAGGCACATTATCTAATGCAATCCATTGCAGCCTCATGGAAGAACACCTTCTTGGTGAACAAGCTTCTGTTGTAAAAGAAAGATTTTATTATTACGATACTTGATACCAACCTTCATATTGGACCTGTCCTTGGGAATCTTCAATTGTGTTAATAAGTTCATTGACCTCATCATCAGTCAGCTTCTCACCTATAGAGGGGGTAGTAACATGCCATCATTTATTATAATAATAATATTTATTTGGATTTACACTTTAATTTAAATAATATTTTATGGTCTATGCTTAAGTGTCGGAGTGGCACGCCTTGTGGACATGGGGTCTACGGTGTACAAAAACATGTAAATTTGTTTCATACTTATTTTGTTATCTTCCTTTATTAAAATTCATCACAATAAAGTGTTTTAAGTTAAATTTTAAGTTAAAAGATGACATTACTAATATTACAGTTAAATGCTAATTCTTTTTAATATTTATTGATACTGTTCCGAATGTTTTGTCAATTTTTTTAATGAAATCATACCAAGACTCGTCAAGACATGTCTCAGCTCAGCTGCTGAGATGAAGCCGTTGCCTTCACGATCAAAGACGCGAAGGCCTTCACTGAATTCCTCATGTGACCCAGCATCGATCTTCTTACGCATGCTATGGTAGATGGGAAGAAACTGCTCGAAGCTTACTCTCTCTGAAAATCAAACAACCTTTTGTTAAATTCTCCTACTCAGAAAAATGTGGGTATGATGCGTCTCACATACACAAAGAGCCAAGAGAAACAGATAGTCTTGGACTTGCACCGTGTGTGGACCCTAACCTTACGGTTTTCCATTTTATTATCACTACATGCTTTTGTTCTAACTCTGTTTCATTTTGTTTCATTATTCTACATTTATCATTTCAAAATAACATGTCTTGGTGAAAAGGGAGGCTTCTATGCCTCCTCTGGGTTTATAGCCTCTCTACCAAACACTGATTGGTTCATGTACTGTATCATAGATATATATATTTTTTAATATCTATTTGTATACTTCTTTACATAACGAGAGTTTGAATACGTGTAGATATATATTTTAATTATGTAAAAAAAAATTATATTGACATTACCTCTTTGAAAACAAATTGTGCAAAATATGATGGTTGAAATAAAGGTGGGATGCACCCACGAAAGACAAAAAAAAAAGAATGAATGAATATTAATTAGTGAAAGCAAATTGTTACCAATTAAGGTAACGTAACGATCGTTCTAGATAATCATATGCAAGGTGTATAGAACACCTTGCATACATTAGTACTGTATGCTAATTGAAAAGTTGTAAGCTTAAATGTTTGAGTTGAACGTTGAGATTTGGACTGTTCCATTTGATGTGTAGTGATTCTTTTATTCGTAATCTAATTTCACTGTTGTCCTGGTCAATGACGTTGAAGCAAGTGGTATTAGCTAATGTTTTGCATTTTTCAAATCTCAACGTTCAACTCAAACATTTAAGCTTACAGCTTTTTCTACCCCTGTCTCTTATACACATCTAGATGTGTATAAGAGACAGGATTTAGGCCTTCTACAGGCTTCAGAGAATAAACATTTGTTTAAAACCACCAGTTTTGACATAGGCCTACTATATTTATTTTACTTGATTATTTTTCGAGAAAAACAGAACGAACCATAATTTCATTGCGAGAAGAACAAATGTCTATTTATTTATATAAGTTCGGCATGTTCATATACAAATAACATATAAAAATGAAGTAAATAAAGAAAGACATTTTCTTCAATCATCACCGTTTATGTAGCCACTGTTCAGCTGCTGAGATGAAGCCGTTGCCTTCACGGTCAAAGACGCGAAGGCCTTCACTGAATTCCTCATGTGATCCAGCATCGATCTTCTTACGCATGCTATGGTAGATGGGAAGAAACTGCTCGAAGCTTACTCTCTCTGAAAATCAAACAACCTTTTGTTAAATTCTCCTACTCAAAAAATGCAAGACCACACTCAGGCAAAAATAACCAATGTTGCAGGTAGTACACAGTTACAGTGGCACATCTTAAGCTGGGAATGGGGAACAATTTCCAGCTAGTTCCCCCTCACTTAATCCTCGGGCCCCACAGACAACCCCATATCAATAATACTAGATATATCATTGCACAGATGTTATATTGATGCTAGTGTGAATGTAGACTCAATGAGAAGCTGTTATCTTTTTTGAGTATAAATAGATGAGAAAACATTGATGGGACTATTGGGGTGGGGGCTACTGATGACTCTATACAACTCTATTTTTAAGAAAAATCTTACCATCGGGAATGTCTAGAATACTCTTTTTGACCTCTGACACTGTTGGGTTGAGTCCAAGTGCACGGGCAACTTCCCCAATCTGAGCACGCTCTATCCTATTATCGCCTTTCTTGTCAAAAAGGGAGAAGGTATCCCTGAATTCTGGTGGTGAAATAAGATAAGATTTAATGATTTATAAAATCTGAAATTATTAAACACCTGAGCAAAATAAATCCTCATTATTAAAGGATGCTACTGTGTTTTACCACCATTGCACACAATTTTCAAGTCTTAAGATTCTGAGTTGGCAACTAGTCAGTCAGATACAGTGTTATGGACAACTTAAATACATAGACATCATGATGGGTCTACAGTATTAATATTTATTTAATTACGCCATATTTTATGAAGGTGAATATTGAATAATGTAATACGGTAATTTTGAGATAGTTTTTCAGGTAATTTTCAGACATCATGGAAACTTTCAAGTACAAAATAGAAATTCCATTTACATATTGAATTACTAACAATGCTGTATTGTTCCTAGGATCAGAAATCAGGCGCCATGCCAACATACTAATCCTTTCATTGATAAATTGACTACGAATTGGATTGTGTTATGTGTGAACATCAACGATAACCCAACCCACAAAATTCTGAAAACTTATTTCCAGTGGTGTCTTTCTGTTGGTGATTGGGTAGTACACAGGGAGAAAGCCCCCACGGTTTAAATTGCCGACAATTGTACAGAAAACAACTATAAAGTAAAGACAAATTTTTGGACTCTGAGAATCATAGAAAAGTTTCAAATTTTAAAAAGGTTGCAATAATCCAATTGCATCATCATTTGGCCAAGTGTAAAAAAAAGTAGTTTTTTGTCCTAATATTTTTAAAAAAGGAGAATGAGGGCATTTTTCTTTTCTTTTTTTTCAACACCGAGATGGTAAATTCAAGATGGTTGATGGGAAACAGCTACTACTGCTTTCTCACTTTTACCAAGTAGACACATTGAACACAAAAAAAAGAAGCACTAGACATGATTCATATCATCCACGAATGATTGACAGAGGAATTTTAGTGATGTGAGTTAGCCAGATTTCCGTACATTTAATAAAATAAAGGAAATTAAAAAAATAAAATTAAAAATTGGTGGAGGGAAAATGAATACGTGTCAGGACAAGAAACTAGTAATTATTTTTTATTTGGCCTAAAAAATTACACTATAAATATACAATGTACTGTATTGTAAATTACACTATAAATATACAATGTACTGTATTGTAATCGTTAATTCCTTGGCTTAGCACCTATCCAAACCTGTGGGTGGTAAACAGGGTAATTTAAAGTGGAATATTCAACACTCAAGGAAGCGTTACTTGAAAATGGAGACCTCTTTTGTGCAATAACAGAGGTTAATTTGTCCATGGCCATGCATAATAATAATTCAAAAACATCTTTCAAAAAATGTTGAAGGCCAAGTGGACTGTTCCAATGTTAAGTGCACTTACAGAATATTGTTTTAAATAGGGTTCATGCTAAGATTCTATGATTCTCATAAACTTGCAAGGGACATTGAGCCTCCTTCATCAGATGAGATCAGGTTTGATGCCTCTGAAGGCTCATGTGTAAATAAACTGATTTAAACTAACATTCTTCCCAAATTGTTCAACTTTTCTAAATTGAAAATTACTTATTTACTGTAAATTCTACAGTATACAGCAGAAACCTACAAAATGAGCATAATTTCAATAACATTTATTCATAGGTTCTACTGTAGGCTCGTTAAAATTTACCACTAATTCTTTGTTTTAAATGTTACGTCAAGGTGCTCTAAAAATTCTAATACTGAACAATTATTTGTTTTCAGTGTAATAAAATTTTACAGAAATCACAATTGAATAGAAATACAACCGACCTTCATGAATAATGAGTGATGACACATGACTAAGTGCTTAAGTAAAAGCGCATTATGATTCTTCTCACAGTACTGTATTGTACTGTGCTAGTCATAGTTTAGAATTTAGTTATCAGAGAGGGAGTTGGAATACCGATGATTCATCACCATTATTAAAGGGGCAGTCCTGTGCAATCATACATGGTTCAACATCAGTGCAGTATGTAATGGGATAGTGCTACTGTACACAGACCCCTCCGTTGGACATGTTGTACCCCTCAAAAATCAGCACAATTACAGGGGATTCAACATCAGCTATACTTAAGCACCCCTCATTTGGACATGTTGTACCCCACAAAATTCAGCACAATTACAGGGGATTCAACATCAGCTATACTTAAGCACCCCTCCGCTGGACATGTTGTACCCCTCAAAAATCAGCGCAATTACAGGGGATTCAACATCAGCTATACTTAAGCACCCCTCATTTGGACATGTTGTACCCCACAAAATTCAGCACAATTACAGGGGATTCAACATCAGCTATACTTAAGCACCCTTCCATTGGACATGTTGTACCCCTCAAAATTCAGCACAATTACAGGGGATTCAACATCAGCTATACTTAAGCAGTCCTGCTGTACAGCATAGAGTAGATCAGATTCAGCATCGGTATAAAGATACTAACCTAACAGGAACCGTCCGAGTAATCATTTAACAATCCGTTTTAACTTAATATAATGTATCTGATTATAATTTGTACAGTCAGTATGTAGGCCAGTATGCAAGTTCATTGAAAAAGTCGAAGATATAAATGGGGCTCTTTATTTCACTTTCAGCCAATCATAGAGATGAAAATATCAGGATGTTCACACTCTCAGCCTGATTAGTGAATGATCATGAACATGCGAGAATGCTACTTTAAGGTACCAGTACATCAGATGACTCATATAACTTGATGGCTAGCGACTGATCAACTTGCTATATACTGCTGACACAAGTTTATTTACTTCCCCTAATAATTTTTAAAATACAGCAATACAAAAATATATGGAATTTCATTTTAGGCTCCACATTATATTAAATGAATTTGGATTACCTTGACAGAACATTAATATTTATACTGTATTTATCATTTCTTATTCAATGTATGTATATACTGTTATAATAGTTTTTTTTTATAGATAATAACTGCACAGTGCACATTAATAATAAAATAAAATTCATTTCTTCTTAACCATAGAATTAAATTCATAAACTGAATTTGTATTGGAAAATGTTAAAATTGTTGATTGTGCCTTATACTGTAGTGTAACAGGAGGTACAGTTACATACACAACATTCGTTATCATTTTTGATAGTATATCTTGGATTTTAAATATCCGTTGGGTGCTAGGTTAGAGTTTTAAAAGAGGGCGTGGCCACAATTTAGGATTCAAATTACTTGTTTAAACCTTGTTACCATCATATTTGCAACCGATGAAAAACACATTGAACATGAAATTGATGCTATGTGGCTTTAGTATTGAGAAGTTCTCACACTATAATTTAGTATGTGAAGTACAGTACATTACTGTAAAACAAATCAATTAACATTCCTCAGGCTGCATGGATGTGGGTCCAGTACTCCAGCTATATAAAGTGGTCTTCCATTTACCAATTAATTTTTTTTCTCAGTAGTCGTATATGAACTGAGAATTACAGTATGTCAATAATTAGTTGACAATGAAGACACTGTTCTGTTTGTCTATTCATGCAGATGAGTTAGGTGACAGGGTGAGCATGAACAAGGGCTAATTTGTTCCAACAATTGCTTCATGTTGATAGCAATGAGCACATATGATGATAGAATATTGCAAGCTAGTAAGCTTTCTCCATGACTTTGAAAGAAGACATTATTCTATGCACAGACCCTGTTCTAAATTCACTATGTATTTTAAAAATAAATCTGAAAATGTACTTGTACATGGAAACATATAGTTAATTGTTAATACGCTACCAGCGCTATACAAATTTCCATTATTATTATTATTATTATTATTATTATTTATTATTATTTATTTTATTATTATTATTATTATTATTATTATTATTTAAACCAACCAAGGATGTATAAAATACCTTCTTATTTTATTCAACAAAAAATATTAGTGGTCTTGTCAAAAGTACAAATTCACCAAAAATGAAAAATTATTTTAATAACAATTAATTTATAAACTAATAATAAAGATAATTTAAAAGAGAACACATTAAATTTTCTCTGATTTGCCACTTATATTTATGTTTGATTAATGTAAAGGAAATGATATTAAGAAAAATCTTCAGAATTTAATTAAATTAAAATCAAAGTATAGATGTAGACATCCAACGAAATCCAATTCAATACTGACATTGCTCAAGCATTATGCAAATGTGTGAGGGTCAATTAATTTTAAAGTACCAATATTCTGTTTTGTAGGGCAATTCAACACAAAGTTTACATCAACAGTCGAACACCTGTTATTCTTGAATGCTACCAGGAATGAAGATGCATAGGGTACAATCAAAGCCCCACCCATTTTAAGCACTTACTAAATGAAAAGAGTCAAGAGCATATCCTAACATGTCTGAAAAAACTGCATCTAATAGAACAGAATTGTTTTTGAATTTGTAGCTAGGTTAGCATTAAAGTCACATACTAATTATATAGTAATTAAATGTTACAGCAAGGCCCTCCAGTCCACCAGGCTATCAACAGCTATTGTATACTTTCTACTTTTGTACACATCACTTTTCTTTGCTACAACTGGAAACCTGAATACCTTTCAACTATAAAACTATAATAAAACTAAGTAAATATTCCTTCAATCAAACAAAACATGACCATCACTACCTACCATCAAGGTTTTCCTTATCATCCATAATTCTTAGCAGAAATTCAATACAGTGTTATTGAGCAGTAAATCCAGACAAGCACTCCCTGTCTTCTATGAAACCTGACTCCTACTTTAGTTATTATACTGCTGTCACACTCAATAAATATATGACCTTGCATTCATTTCCACCTGACCTAAGTCCTCAAAGCAGACTAACCAATCACAAATCACTTCCGGATCAAGGATCTTCCTTATAAGGATGGATACCATGATGTCATTGACTAACTGCATAGAGTATAAATTTCTGGTAACCACAGTAACCACAGACACCCATTCTAACTGCATATTTGTCATTTTTTTAATCTAAGAGTTCACAAGTCGATGAGACAAGTTTTCAATCTGATGAATTCTAAAACATTATATGAAATTAACTTCTTGTATGTATAGTTATACTATTATTAATAAGTTTCTCTGTCCTCTGTAAAGTCAATGTTCAATTTAAAATAGCAAATTTAACCGGTACATTCTTGTCCAGGCTGCCCAATTTCCATTTTAGGTATAACACCATATTTTTTTTTTCATCCAGCATTTGAATCCTGTGTAGCACTAGTATAGTTTAACAAATATGGCAGTGTAGTGTTGATAATATGGCAGTGTAGTGTTGATAATATGGCAGTGTAGTGTTGATAATATGGCAGTGTAGTGTTGATAATATGACAGTGTAGTGTTGATAATATGGCAGTGTAATGTTGATAATATGGCAGTGTAGTGTGGATAATATGGCAGTGTAGTGTTGATACTGGTAGCAAAAGATTAAAGGAAGTTCTTTAACTTTTTTCAATGTAATTTCCTTTTGGACAAATACATTTGAATTGAATTAAATACAAAGAATGTGTTGTATAATAATAATTATAATTGCAGTAATAATAATAGTACAGTATGATGAATTTTTGTGTGCTATTCAATTTAATAATATATTTCATATTTACTGAAGTATAACATATTTTTATATAACTATAAATACTGTTATTTAATAAATTGTTTACTTAAATTTACTATAGGCGAAAAAATACAATTTTGATTGTATTGTTTTGTGTGGTTGGTGTTGCTTTAAGGTATGGTTGGCATTTTATGTAAACTCAAGACATTTTAACTTTTGCTGCATTTTGAGTTATTACCTAATAAATAAATATTCAGCATTCTGCATACAGGCCTTGGCCTCCTTGGTTCACAGCACTTGTTATACAGTAGTTAAGAAACAAGTGAATAAAGTGAAGATTAATTCATCTAAAAGTCTGTTTTTGGATGTTAAGTTAGACTGTAAGTCTGTACACGGAAGTCATCAACTTTTCCCTCTGTACTCCATTATTATTGGGTGAATACAAAGAAAGACACATCTATTTTAACATTACCAAAATCCACATAGCTAAACAAAAGGAATAGCTCTGCAGTATTTGCAGCTGGGCCATAAATCTTTAATTATGCATTTTACCAGTCCGAGATTACAGGCAAATGTGTTGGAATTATGTTCATTCGCATTTTACAAAACACTCTCCTATCCCTAGCTAGTTCTACATTTTAAGGCCTAAACTAAACTTACAGCCTTAGGCTAGGTGGCCCAAAAAAACAAGGCAGTGTTCATCCTTCATTATTATGCCTGCCTAGGCTAGGGTCATTCCTCCTATTTTAGTATTTATTAAATATTATTTAGCCTAGGCCCAAGCTAACTAAGCTTAGGCAAACTCAGCTGTTCAGTTTAGTTCGTTTTCAATATTTCATTGGGCCTCCATTTACAAGATTTCTCAGTCTTCGAAATAGTACCACAGTGCTGGGATATTTATTGTATCTCTACTACTACTAGCCTAGAATAGGAGGCTAGGCTACTGCTGTACAGAGGAAGGTGGGTAGGCTAGGTGGCCTAGGCCTAGCCTACCAAATTTGACCCATCACGACACCTGTTTGTTCGTCGTATAACTTTGAACACAAAAAAAACAACGTACCTGTTATTTGGTCTTCTGTTAAGCCCTGTGAACAACAAAAACATAAGTGATCATTAGAAAGTCGTAGACATCGACTGATTACAGTAAAAATTAATTGTAAATTTTACTTACTCCTCTTCCTGCCATACTTGGTCCTTGGTACAAAATAGGTGAATAAACTCAACACAAGACGACGGGCGTTTCCAAAAGGAAATACGCCCTCTATTGTCAACGCTATTGATGCTGCCAAAGAGATAAAAAGAGATGAGAGGTCTAACTCTGTTCACACATGGAGGAATTAGTACATTGTCCACACAATGAACTTTTATGATGTGCCCATATTTGGGCATCATGATCTCATATTACACACATATATGGGCATATCACCGTTGTTTGTGACAAAAAAAAGTTGGTAGTGCCGACAATGAAATAAATAAATAAATCCGGGCTTTCGACACGTATCCAGTATGAGTATCCCACTGGTATAAAATTGTCCGCCAATATAAAGGACGGATCACTAAGGAATTACTTTAAAATAATTCCTCCTTGGATAAATGAACATTTAGTTTTTTACATTCTGATTTTTCATTGTAAATTAATAAATTACTAAATTTATAAGTTAAGCAAATTCAACTAGGCCTATGGAATTGAATTTTTCATTTTTTTTTCCTTTTTTTCTTTTTTCTTTTAGTTCATCAAAGACTATCTTTCAAACTTTTTAATAATGGTGACCCTGGTCTCTGGGCGTTGCTACCTTTGCAACAAACCTAGAAGTACAGGAGAGTGTAGGGTAGGACCTTCGACCCAGTAGACTAATGACATGCAATCAAGGCGTGTGAAATCAGGAAACAGTGAAGTAATTTCACTGTTCCCTAGTGAAATGTAGTACATTTCGGTAGTAGAATGGTCCTCAAAACTTGAGACACAATAAAGATTGCAAATTCATTATTTTATACTAACGCAATCTGAAATTTGTAGCAATCGCCAATAGAGTTTCATTTGAAGACTTAAATATAGAACGTGTGCCTTATCCTGACTCAAAGATATCTTTACTCTGATGCCAATAAACTTCAGCAATACAATATAGTCACTGAATCAGGGGTGGATCCAGAAACAATTTCTGACGGTGGGTGGGGGAAGGTTATAGGTAGTCCATACCTACCTCAGCCACAAAATGGTTGGGACTGAGGCTAGCAAATTTTAATAATACACCCTTCTAGCCCCTCAGAAATGGCACTCTAAGATGGTGAAAATGCTTTGCATTGTTCCTCGACAAAATTATATACTTCTTCCCGACGGGAGTTATGCTCCCGCTGCCTCGGCACCCCTCCCCTCACGGGGGTTGGTCTAACCAAGGACCTATAGTCTATGACTCTATTCAATACAGGGACCCAAAGTACCGGTACCTCTACATTCCAGGAAATGGCACTCATTCAGACTTAAAACTTGAAAATTTTATCTCCATTTTTTTAAAACGACAAAATGTACTGGACGGCTGTGCATCCCACCCCTGCTGGATTAATACGATATATGACTTACAGTCGATTTCAGAAACACATTATGCTGTTACTATGTATCAACACTGCCCTTTTGGATCAAGTGCATTAGAGCGAGGACCATGGGTGGGGCAGAAGGGGCCGCGACAAGAGAGCGCACAGGGCGTTACGCACTGAGCATGGATGCTGGGTACTACACAAAAACAAAAATAAAAAAGACAAAAAAAGCGTCTTTTGGCCTTTTTGATGTATTCAATTATAACTTTAAAAAATGAATTATATAAATAATTGTGTTAAATAATAATTTTTTACTGTTATTGTTATTATTTTTATATAATTATATATAATGTTTATGAAGGATAATGAATAATGATTATTATTGTTTTATTATTATCATTATTATTTTCAATTTTGACTTTACACTAATATAATTGCTGTGTTCTCATGTTCCTTGTACCATAACTTCTTGGTTTTTACAGGGGATTAAGTTATTTTGACCTCCTTTTACACTTCCATTAACTGTTATTTCTGACTTGGATTTATATCGAGTATTCAACCTTGTATTCTTATTCCATTGTTATTATCTTAATCTTGTAATGTTAATTTGAAGTGCGAAAGAACCAATAAACAACGACAAAACAAACAACAAATTATTTACACTTGGAGCCTTGTCCATTCGCCCACTAACTCATGGTTACACTTTTTCACCTCTTTCCTCTCTTTAACTCTTCTCAATTAGTTCTCCCTCTTTTTATATTTTTCAGCGGGAATGACGGTTAGGTACTTGGCTGTAAATCAACGAAATCTTTAATTCTTTCGATCTGTGTCTCCAAAGTTGAATGACTGCAGGGCCCTTTGGTGTGTTATGGGAATTCCCTAATTGTCTCAGAAAATTCATCGTAAGAAGTGTTTTTTTTACCCCCTACCCCTAATGGTCTAGGCTATAGTAATAAATACTAATGATAATCGGATTCGTAACTATTCTAAACTATCAAGAAAATTGGTGGCACATCAAATTTAACAATTGCAGAGGTGGGTCAGGGAATTCTAAATAGAAAAGCCAGGGATTGATTTTTACAGGTGGTGGAGGAGAAGACCACCTCAGACTAGACCCATCATAGTTAGATAGTAAGACATTTTATGGTTATATAGCACCTCAGATGACCGGAAATCGCACTCTCAGGCTCAAATTTTAATACAATTTCTTTTTTCCCATTTCTTTTCTAATTCTAAAAGAAATTCGGGGGAGGGGGCGGTGGGTACACAATTGAGTACACCACTGATTTGAAATCAACACAGTAATCAATAATTGCTCTCTTCTAAAATCCGAATATTATTGAGGGGCCCACTGGCGTTATATATTCAAAAACATTAAGTTGGAAATTATTTTTAAATTATATGGTCTATTTATGAATGGGCCCCTAATAGCCCGGTGGGCCCCCGTGCTTTGCACTGGCTGTACTGCCCGTAGCTACGTCACTGCTTCTCTTCATTTCTTGTTCATCCTCGTAATTACACTCTTCTCCTCCTCGAGATCTCCATTATCCTCATCACATCCTTCAAACAATCTCTGGCGCTTTTTATGGAACTATTTACAAGAAATGGTAGTGGGTTCTTTCGTTGTTCATTGCTCAAAAGGTACAGTACTGTATTTGGTATGAAGTTTATTTACTCAATCATTTTTAACTCCAATAAGTATGGTGCATGATACGGTCATTAAGCACAAATCCCTTTAATTCCCGCAATTCCCTGGTCGGTTGTGTCGATGGGACACGTGCGTATAATAGTGTTCGTTTATTATAAGTATTCAACGTGATTAGGCCTATATCTGATCATAAATATCACATTTGGTATTCTCATCGTTCTCTTCATTATGCCCATAATTTTCTTCCAATTACCTTATACTCCTCCACCAAATCATTGATCTTCGTCTTCGGCATGCACGAGGAAGCATCTTCATGTCACTCCATTTTACTACTGCACTCTCTCAATCTGATCAGTCATTAATAACTGACAATGAACGCCTAAGTAATAATATAGTTATACGGTTATAATTTCAAAGTCCAAGTTGGGCTTCACATTTACTCGGGTAATAGAATCAAACACCTAAACGGGTCCCTGGCGAGTGTTGCAGCTCAAGAAGGCATTCGAGAGACAGCGTGAATAAGATATAAACCTTGTCAAAAAGTAGCTTTTGGCCGAGGCCCCATTCTTTCTTTGGAAGCTCAATGTTTAACCGCACCCGATGCGTCACATTCTACAACCGCATTAAAATAATAATACAGTAATGACATGCATGTGGAGGAATAGGCCCCTAATAAACGTATTCTCCACGCATGAATAGCCCTGGTAGGTCTACGTCGCATATTGAACAATTACATAATGTGTCGGGACCGAACGGCGAGCCGTTAGGGTCTATTATTTATATTGTTTATGAGGAAACGGATATAAATAAAATCATGAATGAATGTTGGTTTACGTGCAAGTCTGCACGTCCACCACCATTTCATAGCTTAATTATTTAAGTAGTTGATATATACCTGTGATATATTAACATACGAATCAGTATTGATTGATAACTCCATTGTATTTTCGAACAAAGTCTAAAAAAATCAAGATTACCAACCTATTTTCTTATTCAACGATTCATGCAGACAGGTAAGTGGATGTAATGTTTAATTCCAATGTTTGATTAATGTTTAATGTTTAATTCAATGACTACAGGTTGGTAAGTACATTGATATTTAATTGCAATGTATGATTGATGTTTAATGTATAATTGCAATGTTAATTCGTCAAATTTTTTATTGTAAGAATGATGGGCCTATTACTATTTGGCCTGTTTGAACGTAGTGATCATGCAGGCGTAAGTATTGTAAGTCTTGCCCGGGTATAGTGATCAATTATCCTACTTAAAGACAGTACACAATGATTAATGATAGCAAGCGATATGTTTAATTAACATATGAACAAATTAGTAATGATGTGTTGATGCGGTTTTAAGTATGATATTACGATCGGAGACATCCAGAAAAGATGCTGCATTTCCTGTAATTACGTCTTCATTTTACATTCTGACATTCTATTGCTATTATTATATTTATGAGAACTTGGTTAATAGCACTATCATTTATAACTGGTAATTGTGATTAGTCTGTCTTAATCCATGTCTCCATTATCATATTTGCTACCCCTTCAAATATTTTCTTTCGATTAATATGTTTGTCTGATTTTGGTTCTCTTTTTTTTCCCTTTCTTTTTTGTTAAAATATCCAATCGGAAAGGCACACTTGCGCATTACATTATTAAAACTAATCGCAGTGAACGTTTGTAGCCTATCATTGATAAGTCGTGACATACTTAGATGACACTTGTAATATTTCTCCATGGTTATTTTCTATTGTGGATATCGTGTTGATAGCATAGATTCAAATTCTAATCTACTTCATGACCTAGTATAATTATACCACAGACTCTGTGATCCTTGTCTGTCAATTCTCTTACACATCTTGTGAGTGAGTTCCATACAAGGGGCTGTGTAGACGGTAGGTAAGTCAGTATTCCATTTCGTGCTGTTATTGTAGACCAACTTTAGACATAATGGTTAATTTTGACAAGCGCTGTGTTTAACCATAGAGAAAATACAACAGATGGTTTCATAGATACAAATATTTAATTATGCTTTGATGCGGTTTTAATTACGGAGAATTACGTTTTCACAATCGGGGATACGCCCAGTCATGTGGCGTATAGGAGTCAAGGATGGTGGTTTGATGGGGGCGCAAAGGTGAAATGGGGGGGGGGAGGGTGTGCTTGATGATTAGGAGATATAGCGCAATAGCTCACAAAAATAACCACCCCACCCCCATGCGCACCTACATCCGCCACGGCAGCCGCCGAAGTAACGAGCAAGGGGCGCGTGCAGTTACTTGTTATGGTACCTGCTAAATTTTATATGTTACGTCATTTTGCTATTACATTTTTAAGAGCTTGACACAAATATTATATTTTCATAAGGTAGGCCTATGCTTTCGATGTAAGGTTAGAATGTTACATTATAAAATGCTATATTTGCTTTGGGGCATTGCCTGGATAGCCGAATGATCATTAATAGCATCTTTGTGTTATCAATTGAGTAATTGAGTAATTATTTGTAATTAGTCTATCTTGCATACAGATTATAATAAATACATTATTTTACTAAGTTATGAATGTTTTGTTTTGATTATTATGTTTATCTCATGAATGTTTTGTTTCGGTTATCCAATCGAAAGAAGGATCCACCTATGAATTGACCCAATCACAATGCCTAGTGTTTGTAGACTGTCGTTGAATAAGTCGCGTGACATCTAGATATTGCACTAAATGAATAGGTCTCTGATATTTCTTGTAGGAATCTATTGTTGTTGGGGGCCTAGTGTTTTGATATCGTAGTTCCAAACATTTTTCGAAAATGGCACGAGGAATCGGCGGACGCGGAATCTTTGTTAGGCTAAGCATGGCAAATTACGAGGTAAGACGCCATTTTGTTTTTTAAAAATTTAATGTCCATGACGTATCGTCTTCGTGTAAAAGACAAATAATTGAAGGCATTTGGAATGATTAAAAAAGCTGCGATGGATTTGAAATAAATGAGCCCAAAATGTGATAAAAACATGAATTGTGCTACAGGGCAGTACTTGTACCATATTGTACTTAAAAACAATAAAACTATTATTATTATTATTATTATTATTATTAATATTATTATTATTATTATTATTATTATTATTATTATTATGACAATGATGATGTTGATGATGATGAGATGATGATGATGAAAAGGAATGACGACCACAAAGATAATAATGGATGGTGTTGATGATAATGATTAGGGACATATATAAATAAATACTAATAATGTGTATAGGTATATATTTTATTATAATTATGATCAACAATGTTTTTTTTCACTTTTTCTTGTTAACAATTTTGATCATCATGTTTCATTTGTTATTCTATGGATATAAAATTGTGAAATAAAAGATGAAATGAAATGAAAATTATTACAATTTACTAATGATAAGCAATCTATAATAGATAGAATTAAAAGTACATTGATGTAAACATAAAATGTTATTTTATTTATAAATCATATGATCTAAATTGTATTATTACTCATTTGAATATTATTATGCTCTACTTAGCACATGCATAGAAATTGCTGAAACTCTTAATACAATGTAACCTTACATAAACGAAATTATACACAAAAGTCTTCATAATAACAATACAGTCATAGGCGCAATCCTGTAGAGAACATTATTACAAATCTGAATGTAATTTGCATACCGGTATTTCACTGATTCAACACATGTAGCGATTGTAGCAGGTCATTGACAACATCGTACAGGCGCTGCCCTATGCATGAGGTGAATACATTGTAGGCCCTGAAGATAGACTGCAACTCCCATATCTCCGAAAATATAGCACCTAGAATTGTACTAAAATAAATATGAGATACAACTTCCGCTTCCCCTTCAATGTGGTGACGTGCTCAGTACCTATGTGTACAAAAATTACATTACTATATCTTTACTTGCTTATGCAGACCTAGACATATTCCACCCAAATGGAAAATTTCGGCGCAATTAAAAATGAGAATTTTAAATTTCCACATGGATATCCCTGTGACGTTGTAACTCAGAATTTACCCTCAAAATATCATAATACGTTTTTTATGTTACAGTTTGAAAAAAAAAAAATAATATAATGTAAGATATTGATATAAGGCACATAAGATAACATTAATGCACAGTCGTTCATCCATTTCATATTATTATATAATCTACGGTTTTAATCAAAATTTTTTTTTTATTTTAATCTTTTATGTTTGTATTTTACAGCTCATGCCATTGGCCGTTATACTTGGATTTGCCTGCACCATGGCGACAGCGTACGTTGGCTACGCTGCAATACAAAAGAAGGATGTGTCGTAAGTATACATTAATTATAGGCCTACCAATACTGTTTGTAATAATCGTGGACTATATGAAAAAATAGTGCACTGTTTGGGATAGGCAAATAACACTCGCAGTTGAAATGATGACGTCACGATTGACTTATAATAATTAATATAAGCATTTTGTTATTACACGTTATCATAATTTATCACCAAAGAAGTAATAGGGCCTAATATTACTACTACTACTAATGATAATAATATTAATAAAATGATTTGAATTCTTATTACTAATATTTGATTTTCTCAATATACCTTTTATTCATATTATTCATTTTATTGTACAATATCATTATTTTCACCGTTAATATGGAATCATTATTGTTATCAACATTCAAAACAATAATAATAACTATAATGTTATATTTATAACATATTGCCCCATGTGCGTTACACAGAAATTGTATAGGGCCAACCTAGAGAATAATAATAATGATCATGGTGATGATAATAATAATAGTAATAATGATAAACATAATAATATTAATAACAATAATAAATGATATAGAGATTATGTTTATTACTATTATCATTACTAGTATTTATTTTACTATTGATATTAGGTTTATTCGATGGAAGAATCCCCATCCATGGATCAAAGTAGACCCTGAAAGTACACAAAAGGTAGGAATTGTTTAGCGCAAGCATTTGCTTTTGATAACGACATGAGACACATAAAGCATGATAAAATTGTATATATGAATTACTCGGGGTTTGGATCTGTAGTTAACAATAATAAATAGACTATTAATAATATGTGTATAGTATACACCTACACATGCTTAAAAATGTTATTCGCTGCTTCACATTAAAATATTATATGGAAAAGCACGTGCTTCAACCAATGTCGAGTGTCTTGGTTTGTGTCAATTAGACCAAATATTTACACTATTTATGATTTTACAGTTGACTCAGTGTCAGTGATGAAATATTAATTCATTTAAAGATGTTTTAAATTGCCTCTGTTATTTAGCGAAAGGTAAATAAAACGAACAATTCAATAATAATAATAATAATAATAACCGTAATAATGATAATAATAATAATGATAATAATAACAATAATAATGATACTAATAATAATTATAATAATAATAATAATAATAATAATAATAATAATAATAATAATAATATTAATAATTATATCGGGATTTATACTACCTCTTTTGCCAAGGAATGCAAGGCGCTGGCGATGTTTTCATTATTACTCTCTGGTCATTGAATCAGTAGTTTGGGAAAACCGCCATAAAGTGCAACTCCTCCACTACCTGAGGTGTTTTCTAGTCGTACTTGCAATTCAATGCATACACAGAATAGTATCAATGCCACATTATCCTACCAGGTACCCATTTGTACTCCTGGGTGGGGTGTAACAAACGTAGGCAAAGTGCTTGCTAATGAGAGACAAGCGAAGTTCACAGCGAACGTTCAAACCTCCGACCTCAAGGTCAAGTCTATGACGTAATTTGTAAGACAAAAATTAATATTTTATTTGTATTTCATTTATTTTTTTGTTTTATTCATTCAAAATCCAACAGCGATGAACACCGCCTTAAACAATGTTATATAAAATAACTTGTTTTAATTAAGTTAAGTTGTAGCTAAGCGGTGCCAAGCTCGATTATCCTCGGCCAGTGACGTCGAGAGCCAGTAAGGGCCCCAGGGCAACACCTCACATTCCCTCCCCCTTCACTTGGGACCCCACTCGGCCGCTCCCCAAATTAAGTCTCCTCCTAAATCTGACAAACAAAAGTTTTCATCCTGGCTTGGGCTCGGGCCCTATGGAGATTTTTTTCTTACCCCGAAAATTTTTGATCTTGGTCCGCCCCCCCCCCCAGTAGACCCAGTAGACCCAGGGCCCGGGGCAGCGACCCCCTGACATCCCCCTCCCTCGACGCCACTGTCTTCGGCTATTTCTTGGTCACCATTTGTACTTTTTTCCAAGGATGCAATAAACAGAGAACAAATCTAAAAGCAAAAAAAAATGTATGATGATAATATACTTGGCCAAGTACCGTACTAGGCCAATGTGTATAACTATGCGTTAATATTTTTATGATTATATTATTAATGTTATTTATTACTCACTTCTCATTAATTTTCCCCTGGATTGTCAAATAAGCTAACCCATTGTAAAAAGGGATACATTCATTTTTAAGAGGTATTATCACACTTTTGAAAGATTCGTAAATAAATTTATTCAGTGATGTATTGCTCATTGTTTTATTTCACGTTTTATTAGACGTTGAAGAGGGCCCCTCAATAGTAATTTTGTCGTTTCAATATAAATTCAGCAACTAGATCTTGTAGGCACAAGATACGTTATATCCAGGTTTTTGTTATGTTGTGTATTCTATGATAGACCAATTTGTATTTTTTGACGAAATAAATAACTGTTCACAACTCATATTAAACCACAGTATAATAACTCATTTTTGGATAGACCTACACTAGGTTAATAGGAGGTATAACTTACCAATGAGAGAATGATTAATAGTCTCATGGCACATAATCCATAAAATTTGATTGTAAGATTCTTGGCATTCTTTAGCTGTAAGATCACATTTAATGTAGGCCTACAACCTTAGTTAACACGTAACATGTGAGCCGATAACAGATAATGTAGGAGGCCTCTAACATGCGTTGTAGATGCTCTGATCGACTGAGTTATGGTCCAGTAGAATTGGAACCATACCCCATTAACGTAACAATGATTTAATATGAAATATGAAGGAAAATCAAAGTGGATTTCTTTGGGATTTGAACCGTCATACGGTTCGGAAGCTCGAACGGATGGGGTCCAGTGGCATTCGAAACACATTCCCATCGAAGGAGCGATGATATAATACTTAATACTAAATAAGCTAAAAAAAAACAAAAAGGACCTCTTTAGGATAAACCCGGGACCACCTAGGCCTATGTTGATGCTCTGACCGATTGATTATGGGGGACACAATCAGAGCCATATCCCCATCGTCGAACATAAATGATAAATCCGAAATACGAGAAATATCAAATTGGACCCCATTATACTAGATCCAGGTTGGGGTCTAGTGGGATTGG